>NW_027007591.1:0-1635 GCF_036934945.1 Oncorhynchus masou masou | reverse complement strand
TCCATGGGATACAGAGAGGAAAGCAAGCTTCCACGAACTGCATATCAATGAAGAGATATGTGAAAAAACACCTTGAGGATTGATTCCAAACAACGTTTGCCATGTTTCGGTAGATATTATGTAGTTAATCCGGAAAAAGTTTTACGTTGTAGGTGACTGAATTTTCGGTTCGTTTCGGTAGCCAGGACGCAATGTAGAAAACGGAACGATTTCTCCTACACACAGACGCTTTCAGGAAAAACTGCGCATTTGGTATGTAACTGAGAGTCTCCTCATTGAAAACATCAGAAGCTCTTCAAAGGTAAATGATTTTATTTATTTGGTTATCTGGTTTTTGTGAAAATGTTGCGTGCTAAATGCTACTCAAAATGCTATGCTAGCTTTGCATACTCTTACACAAATTAGTCAATTTCTATGGTTCAAAAGCATATTTTGAAAATCTGAGATGACAGTGTTGTTAAGAAAAGGCTAAGCTTGAGAGCAGACGCATTATTTTCATTTTATTTGCGATTTTCAGAAATCGTTAACGTTGCGTTATGCTAATGAGCCTGAGGCTTTAGTCACGATCCCGGATCCGGGATGGGGAGTTCCAAGACTAATATAATTCATAATCCATTTTTAATCCATAATTGTGTGTGTGTGTGTAATATTATATTTACTAATATAATGCATCAGTTATACCTTAAAACCTCTTGATACTCCCCATCCCGGATCCGGGATCGTGAATAAAGCCTCAGGCTCATTAGCATAATGCAACGTTAACGATTTCTGAAAATCGCAAATAAAATGAAAATAATGTGCCTGCTCTCAAGCTTAGCCTTTTCTTAACAACACTGTCATCTCAGATTTTCAAAATATGCTTTTGAACCATAGCAAATCACTAATTTGTGTAAGAGTATTGCTAAGCTAGCTTAGCATTTTGAGTAGCATTTAGCACGCAACATTTTCACAAAAACCAGATAACCAAATAAATAAAATCATTTACCTTTGAAGAGCTTCAGATGTTTTCAATGAGGAGACTCTCAGTTACATAGCAAATGTTCAGTTTTTCCTGAAAGAATCTTTGTGTAGGAGAAATCGCTCCGTTTTGTACATCACATTTGGCTACCGAAACGAACCGAAAATTCAGTCACCAAAACGTCAAACTTTTTCCGAATTAACTCCATAATATCGACCGAAACATGGCAAACGTTGTTTAGAATCAATCCTCAAGGTGTTTTTTCACATATCTCTTCATTGATATGCAGTTCGTGGAAGCCTGCTTTCCTCAGAATCGCATGGAAAAATACCAGCAGCTGAAAAAGACGCACCAATTTCGACGGAGGACACCGGGCGGACACCTGGAAAATGTAGTCTCTTATGGTCAATCTTCCAATGATATGCCTACAAATACGTCACAATGCTGCAGAGCACCTTGGGGAAACGACAGAAAGGGCAGGCTCATTCCTCTCGCATTCACAGCCATATAAGGAGACAATGGAAAACTGAGCCTCAAAAATCCTGCTGGTTTCCTGGCTGCCGTTTCATCTTGGTTTTGCCTGTAGCTCCTGTTCTAGGGCACCCACAGAAAATATCTTTGCAGTTCTGGAAAATTCAGAGTGTTTTCTTTCCAAAGCTATCAATTATATGCATAGT
>NW_027007590.1:0-1641 GCF_036934945.1 Oncorhynchus masou masou | reverse complement strand
CTCCACTCTGTTGCCTGTTACTCCAGCTGCGGTTCTCAAATTCCAAATGAATATATTAGCAATCAAAGAATAAAATCGACAGTTAATGACTAGGAAACAGATATTGCGCCTTTAATAAAAGTAGATTATGTTTACTTATGCAACGTATTTCAATTACTTTACTACATCACATTAATCACGCAATGATAATTAGTTTGATGGAAAACCTTAGGCTTTGTACGACATTATAAATTACATCGAGATTCCCTCTAATTCTCTCTAACTTTATTCAGTTTATTCAATAAATCCCGCAACTTCTCTCATACTGGGAAGAAAAAATATAACATGTTCAGACCTTAAGGGCAGTTAAATTTCAAAATGTTTCACCCAGACGGAGATAATCCAATATGCGTTTTATAGTTACATCGTTAGGGTAAGATAACCAAAAGTGGACACACTCTAATCAGTTTCTAGAGCTCAATTTCCCAGATTTTGTAGATTATTTTAATAGTGCTTAAAAACTTCATCTTTATCAAATTATCCATTTAAGATACCAACTCAAAACCTACGTACGTCTACGAATGGGTGGTTTAAATTGTATCTAATCATTCTCAGCATTACTTTATCAAATCTCTAGTAATTGATTATACACACATACAATTTATCATAATTTCAAATAATTCACAGAATCCATATAAAAGTTAAGAAATCTCAGGTACTCACACAGAACTTTCAGGATAACCCACACAGGATTGGTCAGATGTTCACACAGAACTGGTCAGACGTCCACATTGAACATCAGAACATAAAAAGGTTTGCCCACACAGAGTCAACCCTACCCCGCTCCCACAGAACGGTCTGACAACTATTACCTAGTGATCCCATAACAAAATACTCACACAGAGTAATCCAGGACATACCTGGCTAGCCACATTTAAAATAATTGGAATTCACCACATCTGGAGGGTCACTTAGACAATCACACAGACGCACAGAATGAGGTCCTTCTTCCAATAGGGCTTCACCAAGTGCCGTGTTTCACCTAGAATACACAGTCCCCTGGCCTCCTCACCCCGACAGACCTCACCAAATCCCCACTGTGATCAATTCAGTGTCAGGAGGGCTCTTGGTCACTCGCAACCGGACAGTGGCAGAGTATCTTTGAGTCCACAAAACCCTCAGATTACTCTCCTCTGATTCTAGCCCTGCTTGCTGCCGCCAAGGTGCCTTCCTTCAAAGGAATTCACGCTCAGAATATACGTAACAGGCATAATTAAAAACTCGACTCTCAAATCTGTGTGTGGTTCGCTCACCTTTTTCTTAAAAAAAAACTCAGTTCGAGATGATGGTATCCACTGCAGCTCCCGCTTCCTCGCAGATCAAAGGTTGGTCCATCTTGACTGCGTTCCCCGAATGTGTGGTTTCCACTGAGATCCCAAGTTTGAGGATCCCTCGTGCACAATTTGTTTGCCTAGATCGTCAGGAACGGTCACCGAGTGACGATTCACAGTCCCCTCCTCGTCGCCAAATGTTCCGGCAATTTCCGGTATTTCTACTAAGTCATGGGAGCCAAACCACACGCAAGTCAGAGTTAGTTATCAAAGTCCATCTTTAATAATATGAGCTCTATCACAACCCTGTGACTCTCAGATCAGTTCAGTT
>NW_027007589.1:0-1643 GCF_036934945.1 Oncorhynchus masou masou | reverse complement strand
CATACAGGAAGGAAAGGCCACGGTCACGTCAAAACAATGAACCAAATATAGCTGTAATGTTATGCTAACATATTTGTTATGTATGCTGTACGATTACATTTTAACATTTTAGTAGACACTCTTACACAGAGCGACTTACAGTACATTTTCGTTCTGGTCCCCTGTGGGAATCGAAGCCACAACCCTGGCGTTGCAAACGCCATGCACGACCAACTGAGCCACAAGGGTATGACGTACAGTTAAAGTATTACAGAACATATATACTGTGGGATCTCTCTCATAAAACTGGGTCCTCTCAAGGTTTCTTCCTGTGATTTGATTCATGAAATTGTGTGTGTGTGTGTGTGTGTGTGTGTGTGTGTGTGTGTGTGTGTGTGTGTGCAGGTATACTCTCTGGACAACCCGGATGCCTTTCAAAGTTTCTACAGCCCCCATAAGACCCAGCTGAAGAACCCAGTGATGGAGAGGCTGGCAGACCAGCTTGCCACCCTGTGTGCCACCCTGAAGGAGTACCCTGCTGTCAGATACCGAGGGTGAGACACAGGGGGCGCATCTCAGACAATGGGGACATCAGGAAAAGCAATATTACTGTGTCCCAAATGGCAGCCTATTCCCTAAGTGATAACTACTGGGAACGGGTCAGAAGTAGTATAGGGACTAGGTTGCCATTTGGGAGGCAACCTCTCATTGACAGGGGGTCAGGGCTAATATGTTCAGTAAATGGGATAGAAGCATATTGTTAAATTCCATCCACTCTTTCTCTCTCTCGCTCAGGGAGTACAAAGACAATGCCACCCTGGCCCAGCTGTTGCAGGACAAACTGGACGCCTACAAGGCAGATGACCCCACCATGGGGGAGGTGAGGGAGGGATGGGGGAGCGAGTGTTTATTAGATTAGAGGTAGAAGGAAATGTTTTAGCAGTGAACATATGAGAACATAGAAGACATGAACCTGACATGTACTGTTACCGTGTGCTACTTTAATAAACAACCAGCAAGCTACAAAAGATCCCACCTCACGGTAGCACTTTGCAATTGGCTTTCAATGGAAGGGTGTTATAAATGAAATGTATTATTATTTATATTACTGTATATATATTTGATGTAGGAGCTATCAGGACACAGAGTAAATCTGCACCTCTCTCCTCTACCCCTCTATCTCTCCATCCTTCTCTCTCGGCAGGGTCCCGATAAGGCTCGTTCTCAGCTGATCATCCTGGACAGGGCTTTTGACCCCGTCTCCCCCGTACTGCATGAGCTCACCTTCCAGGCCATGGGCTACGACTTGCTGCCCATTGAAAACGACGTCTACAGGTACGTCTGGGTGTGTGTGTGTGTTCTCCTATGTGTATGTGTGTCTCGGCATTCACATCCCTCCCTTCAGCAGTCTCCAAGGAAAGGGACAGGCTGAGGCCTAGCTAGCTGCTAAGGTTTAGGTGTAACTACTGTAAATAGAAGAAAATAATCAGTTCAGGGAGGGCAGCTGTAGCGCCCACAGAATGTTTCACTACAAGGTAATCATCTGTGGTGTTTTAGATCGCTAGAGACTTCGATACCTTTCCCACACACACTTACATTCAGGGCTCAGGCGTCTGTGCCAGGTTTGAAGAATGGCTTTGCAATTTAGCCTAGATTCCGTTTGG
>NW_027007588.1:0-1643 GCF_036934945.1 Oncorhynchus masou masou | reverse complement strand
CCGATCGTACACGTGGTGAAAGTAGACATCACGCTTCCGCTTCGCTTCTGTAATCAGCATGACCTGTACAAACTGACAGAAGCAGTCAAAAAATAATCATGGAGGGCACTGAGACATGCCCATGAAATTATGGTTTAATATTTCTGTTTGCACTTCATTGCTAAAGGCAAACTGCATAGCAGAGGATGGTTTCGATCCATAAATCACTTGGTTAACTGTCCTGCACACTTCCACTTCATCCCTCCACTTTCAGATACCCCAAAACAAAACTTGAACTCACAATAAATGGATTAGGTGTCAGTGTCTTAAGTCACTGTGGAAATGTGTGATCAGCATGACCTATACAGAAGTCACTGAAATGTGTGATCAGCATGACCTATACGAAATAGAAACAGTTGTAAAAAAGAATACATTTCGGAGAGCACAGAGACATGCCCATGAAATTCTCCTTTTTGTCAATGTTAAATCTTCATTTCTAAAGGAGAATTGGAAAGCTTCAATCCATCAATCTTTGTGTTATTTGCTGATCTCTCTTCCTCCATACAAATTTGCAGTCCGAGTGGAGTTAGGGGGACACAGAGATTAGTTAGAGAGGAGTTAGAGAATAGTTAGAGAGGAGTTGGGAGTTAGAGAGGAGACAGAGATTAGTCAGAGAGAAATTAGAGGGGAGTTAGAGAGGAGTTAGAGAGCAGTTAGCAGTTAGAAATAGACAGAGATTAGTCAGCGAGGAGTTAGAGAGGAGACAGAGATTAGTCAGAGAAAATTAGAGAGAGGTAGAGGGAGTTAGGAGTTAGAGAAGGAGACAGAGATTAGTCAGAGAGCAGTTAGAGAGGGAGACAGAGAGGAGTTACAGTGGAGTTACAGAGGAGACAGAGAGGTTAGAGGTGATAGAAAGGAGCTGGAGAGGAGTTAGGAGTTAGAGAATAGACAGATTAGTCAGAGAGGAGTTAGAGAGGAAGCAGAGGAGACAAAGAGGAGTTAGAGAGGAGTTAGAGTTAGAGAGAGACAGAGAGTGTTAGAGGAGGCAGAGAGGGAGTAGAGAGAAGTTATGAGTTAGAGAGGAGACAGAGAGGAGTTAGAGGGGAGTTAGAGGAGACAGAAAGGAGGCGAGAGAGGAGTTAGGGAGTTAGAGAGGAGACAGAGAGGAGACAGACAGGAGGCAGAGAGGAGTTAAATGTCAGTTGAAAAGCCAACTGACATTTACTCCTGAGATGCTGACTTGCTGCACCCTTGACAACTACTGTGATGATTATTATTTGACCATGCTGGTCATTTATGAACATTTGAACATCTTGGCCATGTTTTCTGTTATAATCTCCCACCCGGCACAGCCAGAAGAAGGCTGGCCACCCCTCCTAGCCTGGTTCCTCTCTAGGTTTCAGATCCAGGTTTTGCCTTCTAGGAGTTTGTCTTAGCCACCATGCTTCTACACCTGCATTGCTTGCTGTTTAGGGTTTAGGCTGGGTTTCTGTACAGCACTTTGAGATATCAGCTGATGTAAGATGGGCTGTATAAATACATTTGATTTGATAATGATTTATTTCAGCTTGTATTTCTTTCATCACATTCCCAGTGGATCAGAAGATTGCATACACTCAATTAGTATTTGGTAGCATTGCTGTTACATTGTTTAACTTGGGTCA
>NW_027007587.1:0-1648 GCF_036934945.1 Oncorhynchus masou masou | reverse complement strand
CACAGTTAGTTGAATAATGAATGGATTTGCAAGATTTTGGCACTGTCACCTATAGAAGGTTAGTAGAAAAGTTAATAATGTAAACCATCTAAATATACTCACATACACTGAACATTTAGCTTAGTATTAAAAACTCAAACATTATCATTATCATTCTCCATACTTTATATTCCAATGCATCCAACATTATGCATGGTAATGGGATCGAGGTAAAGACAGTTTCAGGTTGGATGTTCACTTGTAGTTTTCCTTACCTCCACCAACAGCAGTTAGGGAACGTCAACATAGTGACCAATAACATTTTTCAAATTTCAATACTTTTTAAACTATTACTCCTAAAACTTTCAAAACTGGTTCTAGCTAACCCGATGGCATAGACACACATTGCACACATTTATTTTTGTCGATTTACATCTTGCACTATTTAAAATTATTTATTTGCATTTTTTCAATTTCAATAGCTCATTGATCATATGACCTACTGGACTCAAACAAGGTTCAGAATGTCCACTGAATACCCTTATATTTTGCACACCCAATTTTCATCTCACACGTTTTTACATTAATTTTTGAAAATGTTAATGTCAATAGCTCCTTGGTCATGTGACCTAGTGACTTCAAACAAGGTTCAGAATGTCACACCCTTTAGTTTGTCTATTTTCACCTGACTTGATTTTACATGAATTCTTCAAAATTTAGAATTTCAATAGCTCCTTGGTCATGTGTCCTAATGACTTCAAACAAGGTTCAGTATGTCCACTGACATAATGGAATTGTGATTAGTTATAGGCAAAAGAATACACAGGCCGAATTTGTATGCTGTTTTCCTTATTGCTGTAATCTAGTAATAATTTAGTAGTAGAGGTAATTTCCTTTATGCCCCATTCTACACACAGCCTAAATTATAGGCACTGAACCATTTACAGGACACTAATAAAAGTAGCACATAAGGATCCAACCCTATCACAGAGTGAATAAATGTAGAGCGTTTGTAGACTTCAAGAAAAAAATATTACGTGACAGTTTCATCAATACGTGCTTAAAGAAAGTAATATCACAAAGATCCCAGATGACAGTGCCCACCAAATCTATGACAATAGAGAATAAATTGTATGCACCAAAGTGTGTTTGTCAAAATAATATCTGAAAATGTCAGTTGTTAAACATAATACTTCTATTTACAATAGCAATTCATGATATATGCAGTTGAGGAATATTCCATGTACCAACACTACATGTAGGACGGACATAAGACATTCCCACACACAGTATTTTTTTAAAGGTATTTTTTATTTCACCTTTATTTAACCAGGTAAGCCAGTTGAGAACAAGTTCTCATTTACAACTGCGACCTGGCCAAGATAAAGCAAAGCAGTGTGACACTAACAACAACAGAGTTACACATGGAATAAACAAACATACAGTCAATAACACAATAGAAAAGTATATATACAGTGTGTGCAAATGAAGTAAGATTAGGGAGGTAAGGCAATAAATAGGCTGTGTTTGCAAAATAATTACAATTTCGCAAATAAACACTGTAGTGACAGATGTGCAGAAGATGAATGTGCAAGTAGAGATACTGGAGTGCAAAGGAGTAAATACTAATAATATATAAATAAAATAAATAACAATATGGGGATGAGGT
>NW_027007586.1:0-1649 GCF_036934945.1 Oncorhynchus masou masou | reverse complement strand
GAAGGTGTCTGACTTTATAGTAAGTACAGCGTCACGTGATATAGAGTCTTTATGAATGTGTTATGAATGACCGAAGGTGTCTGACTTTATAGTAAGTACAGCGTCACGTGATATAGAGTCTTTATGAATGTGTTATGAATGACCGAAGGTGTCTGACTTTATAGTAAGTACAGCGTCACGTGATATAGAGTCTTTATGAATGTGTTATGAATGACCGAAGGTGTCTGACTTTATAGTAAGTACAGCGTCACGTGATATAGAGTCTTTATGAATGTGTTATGAATGACCGAAGGTGTCTGACTTTATAGTAAGTACAGCGTCACGTGATATAGAGTCTTTATGGATGTGTTATGAATGACCGAAGGTGTCTGACTTTATAGTAAGTACAGCGTCACGTGATATAGAGTCTTTATGAATGTGTTATGAATGACCGAAGGTGTCTGACTTTATAGTAAGTACAGCGTCACGTGATATAGAGTCTTTATGAATGTGTTATGAATGACCGAAGGTGTCTGACTTTATAGTAAGTACAGCGTCACGTGATATAGAGTCTTTATGAATGTGTTATGAATGACCGAAGGTGTCTGACTTTATAGTAAGTACAGCGTCACGTGATATAGAGTCTTTATGGATGTGTTATGAATGACCGAAGGTGTCTGACTTTATAGTAAGTACAGCGTCACGTGATATAGAGTCTTTATGGATGTGTTATGAATGACCGAAGGTGTCTGACTTTATAGTAAGTACAGCGTCACGTGATATAGAGTCTTTATGGATGTGTTATGAATGACCGAAGGTGTCTGACTTTATAGTAAGTACAGCGTCACGTGATATAGAGTCTTTATGGATGTGTTATGAATGACCGAAGGTGTCTGACTTTATAGTAAGTACAGCGTCACGTGATATAGAGTCTTTATGGATGTGCTATGAATGACCGAAGGTGTCTGACTTTATAGTAAGTACAGCATCACGTGATATAGAGTCTTTATGAATGTGTTATGAATGACCGAAGGTGTCTGACTTTATAGTAAGTACAGCGTCACGTGATATAGAGTCTTTATGGATGTGTTATGAATGACCGAAGGTGTCTGACTTTATAGTAAGTACAGCGTCACGTGATATAGAGTCTTTATGGATGTGTTATGAATGACCGAAGGTGTCTGACTTTATAGTAAGTACAGCGTCACGTGATATAGAGTCTTTATGGATGTGTTATGAATGACCGAAGGTGTCTGACTTCATAGTAAGTACAGCATCACGTGATATAGAGTCATTTATGGATGTGTTATGAATGACCGAAGGTGTCTGACTTTATAGTAAGTACAGTGTCACGTGATATAGAGTCTTTATGGATGTGTTATGAATGACCGAAGGTGTCTGACTTCATAGTAAGTACAGCCGCCACGTGATATAGAGTCTTTATGGATGTGTTATGAATGACCGAAGGTGTCTGACTTATAGTAAGTACAGCGTCACGTGATATAGAGTCTTTATGGATGTGTTATGAATGACCGAAGGTGTCTGACTTTCATAGTAAGTACACAGCATCATATGATACAAGGCATTTATTATTAAATGAAGTACAGTGTCATGCGTGATATAGAGTCTTTATGGATGTGCTATGAATGACCGAAGGTGTCTCACTCCAA
>NW_027007585.1:0-1650 GCF_036934945.1 Oncorhynchus masou masou | reverse complement strand
GAGAGGCAGACGTAATTACGTGTCCCCAACAGATTGTGTTTTTTTGTTTGCTTATTAGCATTTTTTGTAACTTATTTTGTACATAATTTTGCCACAACCGTCTCTTATGACCAAAAATAACTTCTGGACATCAGGACGGCAGAATCCTTTTTTCTTTTAACAAGTCTGACGAGCCCGACGCGAACAATATACTGCTTTTTCAGGAACAGGCCCAGATATCTGTGATTTGTGTGAAGAGGAGGCGGAGAAAAAGGGCCCAAAGTGCGGGATGCCTTGTGAGAACTTGTAGTAGATCGAATAATCCCACACTTCCTTCCATTCTGCTAGCAAACGTTCTCTCTTTGAGAATAATATAGATGACCGACGTGCAAGATTAAACTACCAACGTGACATTCAAAACTGTAATATCTTATTCTTCACGAATGATGGCTGAATGATGACACGCTCAACATAATGAGCAATTGAAAGTGTCGTCGTTTTAGCCATGATTCCGGTACAGCTGATTACACGCTGTACCGGCAGGATAGAACAGCAGCTGCCTGTAAGACAAGGGGCAGTGGGCTATGTATTTTTCTAAATAACAACTGGTGCACGATATCTAAGGAAGTATCAAGCTATTGCTCGCCTGAGGTAGAGTGTCTCATGATAAGCTGTAGACCACACTATCTACAGTTGAAGTCAAAAGTTTACATACAGTTAGGTTGGAGTCATTAAAACTTGTTTTTCAACCACTCCACAAATGTCTTGTTAACAAACTATAGTTTTGGAAAGTTGGTTAGGACATCTGCTTTGTGCATGACACAATTAATTTTTTCCAACAATTGTTTACAGACAGATTATTGGCGCGATCCTGGACAACACCCTGTCATTCTCAACTAACATCAAGGCGGTGGCCCGTTCCTGTAGGTTCATGCTCTACAACATCCGCAGAGTACGACCCTGCTCACACAGGAAGCGGCGCAGGTCCTAATCCAGGCACTTGTCATCTCCGTCTGATTACTGCAACTCCGCTGTTGGCTGGGCCTCTGCCTGTGCCATTAAACCCTACAACTCATCCAGAACGCCGCAGCCCATCTGGTGTTCAACCTTCCCAAGTTCTCTCATGTCACCCCGCTCCTCCGCTCTCTCCACTGGCTTCCAGTTGAAGCTCGCATCCGCTACAAGACCATGGTGCTTGCCTACGGAGCTGTGAGGGGAACGGCACCGCAGTACCTCCAGGCTCTGATCAGGCCCTACACCCAAACAAGGGCACTGCGTTCATCCACCTCTGGCCTGCTCGCCTCCCTACCACTGAGGAAGTACAGTTCCCGCTCAGCCCAGTCAAAACTGTTCGCTGCTCTGGCCCCCCAATGGTGGAACAAACTCCCTCACGACGCCAGGACAGCGGAGTCAATCACCACCTTCCGGAGACACCTGAAACCCCACCTCTTTAAGGAATACCTAGGATAGGATAAAGTAATCCTTCTCACCCCCCTTAAATGATTTAGATGCACTATTGTAAAGTGGCTGTTCCACTGGATGTCATAAGGTGAATTCACCAATTTGTAAGTCGCTCTGGATAAGAGCGTCTGCCAAATGACTTAAATGTAATGTAAAAAAATGTAATTATTTCACTTATAATTCACTGTATCACAATTCCAGTGGGTCAGA
>NW_027007584.1:0-1651 GCF_036934945.1 Oncorhynchus masou masou | reverse complement strand
AGCTGTATAGTGTGGATCCCAGCCTATGGAACAACAGCTGCATAGTGTGGATCCCAGCCTATGGAACAACAGCTGCATAGTGTGGATCCCAGCCTATGGAACAACATCTGCATAGTGTGGATCCCAGCCTATGGAACAACAGCTGCATAGTGTGGATCCCAGCCTATGGAACAACAGCTGCATAGTGTGGATCCCAGCCTATGGAACAACATCTGCATAGTGTGGATCCCAGCCTATGGAACAACAGCTGTATAGAGAGGATCCCAGCCTATGAAACAACAGCTGTATAGGGCGGATCCCAGCCTATGGAACAACAGCTGCATAGTGTGGATCCCAGCCTATGGAACAACAGCTGCATAGTGTGGATCCCAGCCTATGGAACAACAGCTGCATAGTGTGGATCCCAGCCTATGGAACAACAGCTGCATAGTGTGGATCCCAGCCTATGGAACAACAGCTGTATAGAGAGGATCCCAGCCTATGGAACAACAGCTGTATAGGGCGGATCCCAGCCTATGGAACAACAGCTGCATAGGGCGGATCCCAGCCTATGGAACAACAGCTGCATAGTGTGGATCCCAGCCTATGGAACAACAGCTGCATAGTGTGGATCCCAGCCTATGGAACAACAGCTGCATAGTGTGGATCCCAGCCTATGGAACAACAGCTGCATAGTGTGGATCCCAGCCTATGGAACAACAGCTGCATAGTGTGGATCCCAGCCTATGGAACAACAGCTGCATAGTGTGGATCCCAGCCTATGGAACAACAGCTGCATAGTGTGGATCCCAGCCTATGGAACAACAGCTGCATAGTGTGGATCCCAGCCTATGGAACAACAGCTGCATAGTGTGGATCCCAGCCTATGGAACAACAGCTGCATAGTGTGGATCCCAGCCTATGGAACAACAGCTGCATAGTGTGGATCCCAGCCTATGGAACAACAGCTGCATAGTGTGGATCCCAGCCTATGGAACAACAGCTGCATAGTGTGGATCCCAGCCTATGGAACAACAGCTGCATAGGGCGGATCCCAGCCTATGGAACAACAGCTGCATAGTGTGGATCCCAGCCTATGGAACAACAGCTGCATAGTGTGGATCCCAGCCTATGGAACAACAGCTGTATAGGGCGGATCCCAGCCTATGGAACAACAGCTGCATAGTGTGGATCCCAGCCTATGGAACAACAGCTGCATAGTGTGGATCCCAGCCTATGGAACAACAGCTGTATAGTGTGGATCCCAGCCTATGGAACAACAGCTGCATAGTGTGCATCCCAGCCTATGGAACAACAGCTGTATAGTGAGGATCCCAGCCTATGAAACAACAGCTGTATAGGGCGGATCCCAGCCTATGGAACAACAGCTGCATAGGGCGGATCCCAGCCTATGGAACAACAGCTGTATAGGGCGGATCCCAGCCTATGGAACAACAGCTGTATAGGGCGGATCCCAGCCTATGGAACAACAGCTGTATAGTATGGATCCCAGCCTATGGAACAACAGCTGCATAGTGTGCATCCCAGCCTATGGAACAACAGCTGTATAGGGCGGATGCCAGCCTATGGAACAACAGCTGCATAGGGCGGATCCCAGCCTATGGAACAACAGCTGTATAGGGCGGATCCCCGCCTGGATGCGACAGCTGTA
>NW_027007583.1:89129-116938 GCF_036934945.1 Oncorhynchus masou masou | reverse complement strand
GATTGGAACTCAGAACAAGAACATAAACATTCTGAGGTTTGATCAACACTGGGAGAAATATTGAAATGTTCCCCCCCGTAATTGATTTTCTTTATTGTGTACAAAATAAATATTTTCATTATTACATGTTGTTTAGAAAAAAGGGCCGTGTCCTCGTAGGTAGTTATGATCATGGCCCCACTTTTCTCTGGCAACCGCTCATCGAGCTCTGTGATGTGGAACATCAAATTAGGCAGCTCTGCTCTGCGTGTGTGTGTGTGTGTGTGTGTGTGTGTGTGTGTGTGTGTGTGTGTGTGTGTGTGTGTGTGTGTGTGTGTGTGTGTGTGTGTGTGTGTGTGTGTGTGTGTGTGTGTGCACTTGCATGTGTGTGTGTGTGTGTGCACTTGCGTGTGTGTGTGTGTGTGTGTGTGTGTGTGATGCTCTGATTGCTGTAGTGGCCGGAGATTAGCAGTCTACAACAAAGAGTCAGAAAATGTGTAAAGTCAATGATAGATCAGTGGTTCCCAAACTTGTTATAAGTCTCGAACCCTTTCAAACATTCACCCTCCAGCTGAGTACCCCCTAGTCCTGTATCCCTTTAAACATTCACCCTCTAGCTGAGTACCCCCTAGTCCTGTACCCCTTCAAACATTCACCCTCCAGCTGCGTACCCCCTAGTCCTGTACCCCTTCAAACATTCACCCTCCAGCTGAGTACCCCCTAGTCGTGTACCCCTTCAAACATTCACCCTCCAGCTGCGTACCCCCTAGTCCTGTACCCCTTCAAACATTCACCCTCCAGCTGAGTACCCCCTAGTCCTGTACCCCTTCAAACATTCACCCTCCAGCTGCGTACCCCCTAGTCCTGTACCCCTTCAAACATTCACCCTCCAGCTGAGTACCCCTAGCCCTGTACCCCTTCAAACATTCACCCTCCACCTGAGTACCCCCTAGTCCTGTACCCCTTCAAACATTCACCCTCCAGCTGAGTACCCCTAGTCCTGTACCCCTTCAAACATTCACCCTCCAGCTGAGTACCCCCTAGTCCTGTACCCCTTCAAACATTCACCCTCTAGCTGAGTACCCCCTAGTCCTGTACCCCTTCAAACATTCACCCTCCAGCTGAGTACCCCTAGTCCTGTACCCCTTTAAACATTCACCCTCCAGCTGAGTACCCCCCAGTCCTGTACCCCTTCAAACATTCACCCTCCAGGTCAATAATCAATCATTTTTCTCTTTATTTATCCATCTTACATATAAAACCTTATTTGTTCAACGAATATTGTGAATAACTCACCACAGGTTAATGAGAAGGGTGTGTTGAAAGGATTCACATAACTCTGCAATGTCGGGTTGTTTTGGAGAGAGTCTTTTTCCACACGAAGTCTGTGCCTGTATCTAGTTTTCATGCTGGTGGGGGCCGAGAATCCATTCTCACAGAGGTACGTGATTGGAAGGGGCATCAGTGTCTTAACAGCGTGATTTGCCAAGGCAGGATACTCTGAGCGCAGCCCTATCCAGAAATCTCACAGTGGCTTCTGATTAAATTCTATTTTTACACAAGTACTTGTAGCAATTTCTTCTCTTGTTCAGATATCGGTAAGTGGACTGGAGCCAGGGCATGAAAGGGATAATGAATCTAGTTGTTTGTGTCATTCGTTTCGGGAAAGTACCTGCGTAATTGCTCACCCAACTCACTCAGGTGCTTCGCTAAATCACATTTGACATTGTCCGTAAGCTTGAGTTCATTGGAACACAAAAAATCATACAATGATGGAAAGACCTGTGTGTTGTCCTTGTTAATGCAGACAGAGAAGAGCTCCAACTTCTTAATCATAGCCTCAATTTTGTCCCACACATTGAATATAGTTGCGGAATCCTAGATTCAGATCATTCAGGTGAGAAAAAACATCACCCAGACAGGCCAGTCGTGTGAGAAACTCATCATCATGCAAGCGGTCAGACAAGTGAAAATTATGGTCAGTAAAGAAAACTTTAAGCTCGTCTCTCAATTTAAAAAAATGTGTCAATACTTTGCCCCTTGATAACCAGAGCACTTCTGTATGTTATAAAAGCATTACATGGTTGCTGCCCGTATCATCGCACAGTGCAGAAAATATACAAGTGTTCACTGTAGTGCCCAAATCATCTTTCAAGCTGTCAGGCATTCCCTTGGCAGCAAGAGCCTCTCGGTGGATGCTGCAGAGAACCCAAGTGGTGTCGGGAGCAACAGCATGCACACACGTTACCACTCCACTATGTCTCCCCGTCATCGCTTTTGGCCATCAGTACAGATACCAACATATCCATCAGTACAGATACCAACATATCCATCAGTACAGATACCAACACATCCATCAGTACAGATACCAACATATCCATCAGTACAGATACCAACATATCCATCAGTACAGATACCAACATATCCATCAGTACAGATACCAACACATCCATCAGTACAGATACCAACATATCCATCAGTACAGATACCAACACATCCATCAGTACAGATACCAACACATCCATCAGTACAGATACCAACATATCCATCAGTACAGATACCAACATATCCATCAGTACAGATACCAACATATCCATCAGTACAGATACCAACACATCCATCGGTACAGATACCAACACATCCATCGGTACAGATACCAACATATCCATCGGTACAGATACCAACACATCCATCGGTACAGATACCAACACATCCATCAGTACAGATACCAACATATCCATCAGTACAGATACCAACATATCCATCAGTACAGATACCAACACATCCACCAGTACAGATACCAACACATCCATCAGTACAGATACCAACACATCCATCAGTACAGATACCAACACATCCATCAGTACAGATACCAACACATCCATCAGTACAGATACCAACACATCCATCAGTACAGATACCAACACATCCATCAGTACAGATACCAACACATCCATCAGTACAGATACCAACACATCCATCAGTACAGATACCAACACATCCATCAGTACAGATACCAACACATCCATCAGTACAGAAACCAACACATCCACCAGTACAGATACCAACACATCCACCAGTACAGATACCAACACATCCACCAGTACAGAAACCAACACATCCATCAGTACAGATACCAACACATCCACCAGTACAGATACCAACACATCCACCAGTACAGATACCAACACATCCACCAGTACAGATACCAACACATCCACCAGTACAGATACCAACACATCCACCAGTACAGATACCAACACATCCACCAGTACAGATACCAACACATCCACCAGTACAGATACCAACATATCCATCAGTACAGATACCAACATATCCATCAGTACAGATACCAACATATCCATCAGTACAGATACCAACATATCCATCAGTACAGATACCAACATATCCATCAGTACAGATACCGAATACAGAAATGGACCACCAAAGTCCATTTGATGTCACAAAACTGTCCAGTACTTTAAAAATATCCTCTCATGTTGTCCTGGTTTCCAGTGGTTTGCAGAAGAGGATGTCTTCCTTAATTGACCCCCCATAAACGTAACGGACATATACCAGGAGCTGTGCCAGGCCTGCCACGGCTGTTGACTCATCCAGCTGTAACGCATAGATCATATGCTAGAATGTGTAAAGTAAATGATAAATCACATTCTAGATCATATGCTACAATCTGTAAAGTAAATGACAGATCACATGCTACAATGTGTAAAGTAAATGACAGATCACATGCTAGATAATGACAGAATGTGTAAAGTAAATGACAGATCACATGCTACAATGTGTAAAGTAAATGACAGATCACATGCTACAATGTGTAAAGTAAATGACAGATCACATGCTAGATAATGACAGAATGTGTAAAGTAAATGATAGATCACATGCTAGATAATGACAGAATGTGTAAAGTAAATTATAGATCACATGCTAGATAATGACAGAATGTGTAAAGTAAATGATAGATCACATGCTAGATAATGACAGAATGTGTAAAGTAAATGATAGACCATATGCTAGATAATGACAGAATGTGTAAAGTAAGTGCGGGAATCTAAATGGTGTTTTGCTATAAACTACTGTAGACCAGGGCCCATAGTTATAAACTACTGTAGACCAGGGCCCATAGTTATAAACTACTGTAGACCAGGGCCCATAGTAATAAACTACTGTAGACCAGGGCCCATAGTTATAAACTACTGTAGACCAGGGCCCATAGTTATAAACTACTGTAGACCAGGGCCCATAGTTATAAACTACTGTAGACCAGGGCCCATAGTAATAAACTACTGTAGACCAGGGCTCATAGTAATAAACTACTGTAGACCAGGGCCCATAGTAATAAACTACAGTAGACCAGGGCCCATAGTAATAAACTACTGTAGACCAGGGCCCATAGTAATAAACTACTGTAGACCAGGGCACATAGTTATAAACTACTGTAGACCAGGACCCATAGTTATAAACTACTGTAGACCAGGGCCCATAGTTATAAACTACAGTAGACCAGGGCCCATAGTAATAAACTACAGTAGACCAGGGCCCATAGTAATAAACTACTGTAGACCAGGGCCCATAGTTATAAACTACTGTAGACCAGGACCCATAGTTATAAACTACTGTAGACCAGGGCCCATAGTTATAAACTACAGTAGACCAGGGCCCATAGTTATAAACTACAGTAGACCAGGGCCCATAGTAATAAACTACAGCAGACCAGGGCCCATAGTTATAAACTACAGTAGACCAGGGCCCATAGCAATAAACTACAGTAGACCAGGGCCCATAAACTACTGTAGACCAGGGCCCATAGTAATAACCTACAGTAGACCAGCACCCATAGTAATAAACTAC
Organism: Oncorhynchus masou masou; assembly: GCF_036934945.1. Classification (NCBI taxonomy): domain Eukaryota; kingdom Metazoa; phylum Chordata; class Actinopteri; order Salmoniformes; family Salmonidae; genus Oncorhynchus; species Oncorhynchus masou. The sequence continues at coordinate 112,090 of NW_027007583.1, read as the reverse complement.
AGTAGACCAGGGCCCATAGTTATAAACTACTGTAGACCAGGGCCCATAGTAATAAACTACAGTAGACCAGGGCCCATAGTAATAAACTACAGTAGACCAGGGCCCATAGTAATAAACTACAGTAGACCAGGGCCCATAGTAATAAACTACAGTAGAATAGGGCCCATAGTAATAAACTACTGTAGACCAGGGACCATAGTTATAAACTACAGTAGACCAGGGTCCATAGTTATAAACTACAGTAGACCAGGGCCCATAGTTATAAACTACTGTAGACCAGGGCCCATAGTTAGAAACTACAGTAGACCAGGGCCCATAGTAATAAACTACAGTAGACCAGGGCCCATAGTTATAAACTACAGTAGACTAGGGCCCATAGTAATACACTACAGTAGACCAAGGCCCATAGTAATAAACTACTGTAGACCAGGGCCCATAGTAATAAACTACTGTAGACCAGGGCCCATAGTAATAAACTACTGTAGACCAGGAACAGGAGATGAACCAATAACAACATGGTCATCACTAGAGGAACAGGAGTTGAACCAATAACAACATGGTCATCACTAGAGGAACAGGAGATGGACCGATAACAACATGGTCATCACTAGAGGAACAGGAGATGAACCAATAACAACATGGTCATCACTAGAGGAACAGGAGATGAACCAATAACAACATGGTCATCACTAGAGGAACAGGAGATGAACCAATAACAACATGGTCATCACTAGAGGAACAGGAGATGAACCAATAACAACAAGGTCATCACTAGAGGAACAGGAGATGAACCAATAACAACATGGTCATCACTAGAGGAACAGGAGATGAACCAATGACAACATGGTCATCACTAGAGGAACAGGAGATGAACCAATGACAACATGGTCATCACTAGAGGAACAGGAGATGAACCAATAACAACATGGTCATCACTAGAGGAACAGGAGATGAACCAATAACAACATGGTCATCACTAGAGGAACAGGAGATGAACCAATAACAACATGGTCATCACTAGAGGAACAGGAGATGAACCAATAACAACATGGTCATCACTAGAGGAACAGGAGATGAACCAATAACAACATGGTCATCACTAGAGGAACAGGAGATGAACCAATAACAACATGGTCATCACTAGAGGAACAGGAGATGAACCAATAACAACATGGTCATCACTAGAGGAACAGGAGATGAACCAATAACAACACGGTCATCACTAGAGGAACAGGAGATGAACCAATAACAACACGGTCATCACTAGAGGAACAGGAGATGAACCAATAACAACATGGTCATCACTAGAGGAACAGGAGATGAACCAATAACAACATGGTCATCACTAGAGGAACAGGAGATGAACCAATAACAACATGGTCATCACTAGAGGAACAGGAGATGAACCAATAACAACATGGTCATCACTAGAGGAACAGGAGATGAACCAATAACAACATGGTCATCACTAGAGGAACAGGAGATGAACCAATAACAACATGGTCATCACTAGAGGAACAGGAGATGAACCAATAACAACATGGTCATCACTAGAGGAACAGGAGATGAACCAATAACAACATGGTCATCACTAGAGGAACAGGAGATGAATCAATAACAACACGGTCATCACTAGAGGAACAGGAGATGAACCAATAACAACATGGTCATCACTAGAGGAACAGGAGATGAACCAATAACAACATGGTCATCACTAGAGGAACAGGAGATGAACCAATAACAACATGGTCATCACTAGAGGAACAGGAGATGGACCAATAACAACATGGTCATCACTAGAGGAACAGGAGATGAACCAATAACAACATGGTCATCACTAGAGGAACAGGAGATGAACCAATAACAACATGGTCATCACTAGAGGAACAGGAGATGAACCAATAACACCATGGTCATCACTAGAGGAACAGGAGATGAACCAATAACAACATGGTCATCACTAGAGGAACAGGAGATGAACCAATAACAACATGGTCATCACTAGAGGAACAGGAGATGAACCAATAACAACATGGTCATCACTAGAGGAACAGGAGATGAACCAATAACAACATGGTCATCACTAGAGGAACAGGAGATGAATCAATAACAACACGGTCATAACTAGAGGAACAGGAGATGAACCAATAACAACATGGTCATCACTAGAGGAACAGGAGATGAACCAATAACAACATGGTCATCACTAGAGGAACAGGAGATGAACCAATAACAACATGGTCATCACTAGAGGAACAGGAGATGGACCAATAACAACATGGTCATCACTAGAGGAACAGGAGATGAACCAATAACAACATGGTCATCACTAGAGGAACAGGAGATGAACCAATAACAACATGGTCATCACTAGAGGAACAGGAGATGAACCAATAACAACATGGTCATCACTAGAGGAACAGGAGATGAACCAATAACAACATGGTCATCACTAGAGGAACAAGAGATGAACCAATAACAACATGGTCATCACTAGAGGAACAGGAGATGAACCAATAACAACACGGTCATCACTAGAGGAACAGGAGATGAACCAATAACAACACGGTCATCACTAGAGGGAGAAAAGTAAAGAAGTTGCCAGGACAACTCCAGACAACAACACGGTTTTGCTTCTTCCAGGAGCTTTGGAAACCCAGAGGAGTAAAATGTATTGAGCTGTTCTGTTGTCTGTTCAGATCCACGTTATATGGAGGAAGTACAAGGACCTAAAAATAGAGCATCTCTCCCACCACCAACCCCTCCTTCTCTCCTGTGATGTGTAGCCTCTGGTTCACCATAAAGGGCTACTGTCACACTACAGAGCACAGACTACACTTTACGCTGAGTCACACTACACACAACACTAAACGCTGAGTCACACTGTCACGCAACACTAAACGCTGAGTCACACAACACTTAACGCAGAGTCACACAACACTTAACGCAGAGTCACACAACACTTAACGCAGAGTCACACAACACTTAACGCAGAGTCACACAACACTTAACGCAGAGTCACACAACACTTAACGCTGAGTCACACAACACTTAACGCAGAGTCACACAACACTTAACGCAGAGTCACACAACACTTAACGCAGAGTCACACTACACTTAACGCAGAGTCACACAACACTTAACGCTGAGTCACACAACACTTAACGCAGAGTCACACAACACTTAACGCAGAGTCACACAACACTTAACTCAGTCACACAACACTTAACTCAGAGTCACACTGTCACACACCACTTAACGCAGAGTCACACTGTCACACACCACTTAACGCAGAGTCACACACCACTTAACGCAGAGTCACACACCACTTAACGCAGAGTCACACACCACTTAAAGCAGAGTCACACACCACTTAACGCAGAGTCAAACAACACTTAACGCAGAGTCACACACCACTTAACTCAGAGTCACACAACACTTAACGCAGAGTCACACTGTCACACACCACTTAACGCAGAGTCACACAACACTTAACGCAGAGTCACACAACACTTAACTCAGAGTCACACAACACTTAACGCTGAGTCACACACCACTTAACGCAGTCACACACCACTTAACGCAGAGTCACACAACACTTAACGCAGAGTCACACAACACTTAACGCTGAGTCACACACCACTTAACGCAGAGTCACACAACACTTAACTCAGAGTCACACAACACTTAACGCAGAGTCACACAACACTTAACGCAGAGTCACACAACACTTAACGCAGAGTCACACACCACTTAACGCAGAGTCACACACCACTTAACGCAGAGTCACACAACACTTAACGCAGAGTCACACAACACTTAACGCAGAGTCACACAACACTTAACGCAGAGTCACACAACACTTAACGCAGAGTCACACTACACACAACACTTAACGCTGAGTCACACTGTCACACACCACTTAACGCTGAGTCACACTGTCACACAGCACTTAACGCTGAGTCACACTGTCACACACCACTTAACGCAGAGTCACACAACACTTAACGCAGAGTCACACAACACTTAACGCAGTCACACAACACTTAACGCTGAGTCACACACCACTTAACGCAGAGTCACACAACACTTAACGCAGAGTCACACACCACTTAACGCAGAGTCACACAACACTTAATGCAGAGTCACACAACACTTAACGCTGAGTCACACACCACTTAACGCAGAGTCACACAACACTTAACGCAGAGTCACACACCACTTAACGCAGAGTCACACAACACTTAATGCAGAGTCACACAACACTTAACGCAGAGTCACACAACACTTAACGCAGAGTCACACTACACTTAACGCAGAGTCACACAACACTTAACGCAGAGTCACACTACACACAACACTTAACGCTGAGTCACACTGTCACACACCACTTAACGCTGAGTCACACTGTCACACAGCACTTAACGCTGAGTCACACTGTCACACACCACTTAACGCAGAGTCACACAACACTTAACGCAGAGTCACACAACACTTAACGCTGAGTCACACACCACTTAACGCAGAGTCACACAACACTTAACGCTGAGTCACACACCACTTAACGCAGAGTCACACTGTCACACACCACTTAACGCAGAGTCACACAACACTTAACGCAGAGTCACACTACACACAACACTTAACGCTGAGTCACACTGTCACACAGCACTTAACGCTGAGTCACACTGCACACAACACTTAACGCAGTCACACAACACTTAACGCAGTCACACAGCACTTAACGCAGAGTCACACAACACTTAACTCAGAGTCACACAACACTTAACGCAGAGTCACACTGTCACACACCACTTAACGCAGAGTCACACTACACACAACACATTACGCAGAGTCACACTGTCACACAAACACTACAGAGAGAACACAATGCAGAGTCTACCTCAACAACATGACTGTCTGTTCCAGAGGAATCGTCCAGAACACCAGCCATGCCTCATCGTTGCTTTTCGCCTCTGTTTGGTTGAAAGAAATGTACAACCGTTCTTTACCAGTATGAGCTTAACATGTTCTACCAAAAAACATGAGATCAACATGTTATTTTTCCTGCTCGTCTCCTTTAACCTTTCTAAGGCAGGCGTTCGCTAGCGGAACCCCTCCACAACATTCCGCTGAAAAGGCAGCGCGCGAAATTCAAAAATATTTCAAAGAAATATGTAACTTTCACACATTAACAAGTCCAATATACATCGTGTCCGATTTCAAAAATGCTTTACAGCGAAAGCACAACATATGATTATGTTAGGTCATAGCCAAGTCAAAAAAACACACAGCCATTTTTCCAGCCAAAGATATGAGTCACAAAAAGCAGAAATATAGATATAATTAATCACTAACCTTTGATGATCTTCATCCGATGACACTCATAGGACATCATTTCACACAATACATGTATGTGTTGTTCGATAATGTGCATATTTATATCCAAAAATCACAGTTTACTTTGGCGCGTTACGTGCAGTAATGTTTTGATTCCAAAACATCCGGTGATTTTTCAGAAATATTCTTAACTCATAATAAACATTGATAAAAGATACAACTGTTATTCACAGAATTAAAGATAGACTTCTCCTTAATGCAACCGCTGTGTCAGATTTCAAAAAAACTTTACAGAAAAAGCATAATCTGAGAATGGCGCTCAGACCCCAATCCAGCCAAAGAAATGTCCACCATTTTGGAGTCAACAGAAGTTAGAAACAACACCATAAATATTAACTTACCTTTTTCTTGAGTCTTACAGATAAATAAAGTACCACATTAGCTATGAATAAGGTTACAAAATTCCAGTAACTGTCCCCAAATTCTCAGGTTTTCCAGAAATCCCGGTTGGAGAAATCTGTATTTCCTGCTAATTCCCTCTTGATTCTGGGACTCATATAAACAGGATTTCTGATACATCTGGGAATTGTGAGAAACACTAGCAACAAAGCATCCAGGCAACTCACTCCAGCACACCTCAGCTCCCCCTAACTGTAGATCAGATATCCCAGTCATGAACACCTCAACTCCCCCTAACTGTAGATCAGATATCCCAGTCATTAACACCTCAACTCCCCCTAACTGTAGATCAGATATCCCAGTCATGAACACCTCAGCTCCCCCTAACTGTAGATCAGATATCCCAGTCATGAACACCTCAACTCCCCCTAACTGTAGATCAGATATCCCAGTCATGAACACCTCAGCTCCCCCTAACTGTAGATCAGATATCCCAGTCATGAACACCTCAACTCCCCCTAACTGTAGATCAGATATCCCAGTCATGAACACCTCAACTCCCCCTAACTGTAGATCAGATATCCCAGTCATGAACACCTCAACTCCCCCTAACTGTAGATCAGATATCCCAGTCATAAACACCTCAGCTCCCCCTAACTGTAGATCAGATATCCCAGTCATGAACACCTCAGCTCCCCCTAACTGTAGATCAGATATCCCAGTCATGAACACCTCAGCATCAACACACTTCTCTCTATCTGGCAGAGCTAACATGCTGTTTTACTGACTGGTTAAGGGCCGTTTTACAGGCTGTGTTACCGCCTTGTTATGTGCTGATTACAGGTTGTGTTACTGCCTGGTTAAGGGCTGTTTTACAGGCTGTGTTACTGCCTGGTTAAGGGCTGTTTTACAGGCTGTGTTACCGCCTGGCTAAGTGCTGTTTTACAGGCTGTGTTACTGCCTATTTTAGGGCTGTATTACAGGCTGTGTTACCGCCTGGTTAAGGGCTGTTTTACAGGCTGTGTTACTGCCTGGTTAAGAGCTGTTTTACAGGCTGTGTTACTGCCTGGCTAAGAGCTGTTTTACAGGCTGTGTTACCGCCTGGTTAAGGGCTGTTTTACAGGCTGTGTTACCGCCTGGTCAGGGGCTGTTTTACAGGCTGTGTTACTGCCTGGCTAAGAGCTGTTTTACAGGCTGTGTTACCGCCTGGTCAGGGGCTGTTTTACAGGCTGTGTTACCGCCTGGTTAAGGGCTGTATTACAGGCTGTGTTACTGCCTGGTTAAGGGCTGTTTTACAGGCTGTGTTACTGCCTGGCTAAGAGCTGTTTTACAGGCTGTGTTACTGCCTGGCTAAGAGCTGTTTTACAGGCTGTGTTACTGCCTGGTTAAGAGCTGTTTTACAGGCTGTGTTACTGCCTGGTTAAGGGCTGTTTTACAGGCTGTGTTACTGCCTGGTTAAGGGCTGTTTTACAGGCTGTGTTACTGCCTATTTTAGGGCTGTATTACAGGCTGTGTTACTGCCTGGCTAAGAGCTGTTTTACAGGCTGTGTTACTGCCTGGTTAAGGGCTGTTTTACAGGCTGTGTTACTGCCTATTTTAGGGCTGTATTACAGGCTGTGTTACTGCCTGGTTAAGGGCTGTTTTACAGGCTGTGTTACTGCCTGGTTAAGGGCTGTTTTACAGGCTGTGTTACTGCCTGGCTAAGAGCTGTATTACAGGCTGTGTTACCAACTGGTTAAGGGCTGTTTTACAGGCTGTGTTACTGCCTGGTTAAGAGCTGTTTTACAGGCTGTGTTACCGCCTGGTTAAGGGCTGTTTTACAGGCTGTGTTACCGCCTGGTTAAGGGCTGTTTTACAGGCTGTGTTACTGCCTATTTTAGGGCTGTATTACAGGCTGTGTTACTGCCTGGTTAAGGGCTGTTTTACAGGCTGTGTTACTGCCTGGTTAAGGGCTGTTTTACAGGCTGTGTTACTGCCTGGCTAAGAGCTGTATTACAGGCTGTGTTACCAACTGGTTAAGGGCTGTTTTACAGGCTGTGTTACTGCCTGGTTAAGGGCTGTATTACAGGCTGTGTTACTGCCTGGCTAAGAGCTGTTTTACAGGCTGTGTTACTGCCTGGTTAACGGCTGTTTTACAGGCTGTGTTACTGCCTGGTTAAGGGCTGTTTTACAGGCTGTGTTACTGCCTGGCTAAGAGCTGTTTTACAGGCTGTGTTACTGCCTGGTTAAGGGCTGTTTTACAGGCTGTGTTACTGCCTATTTTAGGGCTGTATTACAGGCTGTGTTACTGCCTGGTTAAGGGCTGTTTTACAGGCTGTGTTACTGCCTGGTTAAGGGCTGTTTTACAGGCTGTGTTACTGCCTGGCTAAGAGCTGTATTACAGGCTGTGTTACCAACTGGTTAAGGGCTGTTTTACAGGCTGTGTTACTGCCTGGTTAAGAGCTGTTTTACAGGCTGTGTTACCGCCTGGTTAAGGGCTGTTTTACAGGCTGTGTTACTGCCTGGTTAAGGGCTGTTTTACAGGCTGTGTTACTGCCTGGTTAAGAGCTGTTTTACAGGCTGTGTTACTGCCTGGCTAAGGGCTGTTTTACAGGCTGTGTTACTGCCTGGTTAAGGGCTGTTTTACAGGCTGTGTTACCGCCTGGTTAAGGGCTGTTTTACAGGCTGTGTTACCGCCTGGTTAAGAGCTGTTTTACAGGCTGTGTTACCGCCTGGTTAAGGGCTGTTTTACAGGCTGTGTTACCGCCTGGTTAAGAGCTGTTTTACAGGCTGTGTTACTGCCTGGTTAAGGGCTGTTTTACAGGCTGTGTTACTGCCTATTTAAGGGCTGTTTACAGGCTGTGTTACTGCCTGGTTAAGAGCTGTTTTACAGGCTGTGTTACTGCCTGGTTAAGAGCTGTTTTACAGGCTGTGTTACTGCCTGGTTAAGGGCTGTTTTACAGGCTGTGTTACTGCCTGGCTAAGAGCTGTTTTACAGGCTGTGTTACCGCCTGGTTAATGGCTGTTTTACAGGCTGTGTTACCGCCTGGTTAATGGCTGTTTTATCTCCATCCCTATGCTCAGTGGATGCGTTCCAGTTGGCACCCTATTCCAAAAGTAGTGCGGTATTTTTGACGAGGGCCCGTAGGGTATTGGAGTGGGATTCACTGAAGCAGTAAAATACCTGGAGGAATACACCATTAAATCTAAACGACAGGATGAAGAGTTTAAAAACAGAAAAGAGATTTTTTTTTAAATACATATTTAAAGAATTACACTGAAAATAACAAGAATCTAACCAGTTCTCTTTAAATTCTACCCAGAATCTCTTCCAAAGAACCATAAGAATCTCATTCCAATCCTCCTCTGACCTCTCCCTGAGCTCTCTCTGACCTCTCTCTCTCTCTGAGTCTGTCCTCTAACATTAAAACCTGGTCATAAAAGGCCAGGGACAGTCATAATCCTCAAACCATCCATTTGGGACATCAGTTAAGTGGTTGACTTAAGAAGGACAGGACTGTGTTTTGTTTTAAGAAGGGCAGAGCCAGGCTTTTGAAAGGGAAAGTTGTGCTTTGTATCACCAAACACTTCATCCATCAATATTTCTCAAATGGATTGGGATTCATTACAGCACTAGAGGTGTGTCTGTGGGGAGAATCCAGTCAAAATGACAGGATAAAGAGTGTGAAAACAGTGAGGGCTCAACCCAATCCGTAGCACTGAGGATCCGTTGACAATTAAAGGCAATGTTCCCACGGTCGCGGAGACTGCATTCATAGTAACCGCTGTATCTGTCGGCTCAATCGATAATTACCTTTAAATGTGAACCGCGCTACAACGCAGATATTCTGCGGTACAGATTGAATCGAGGCCTAAAGCTACTTTCGTACAAGAGGTTTAAGGAATGGGAAGTGATCAGTGGATATATTTCACTTTTTTATGGCTTTGAAACCCAAGATTTTAACACACACACACGAGACCAGTTCTCTTTCAATTCTACCCAGAATCTCTTCCAAAATGCCAGGGGGATCCTCCTCTGACCTCTCTGTCTGAGTCTGTCCTCTAAAGTTATTAATCCCTGAACAGAAAAGCCCCGACCCAATCCATGTGGGACTTGAGTTACATGGCTGACTTAAGGAGGACAGGACTGTGCTTTGTGTTTGGTTTTAAGAAGGGCAGAGCCAGGATTTTGAAAGGGAAGGTTGTGCTTTGTATCACCAAACACTTCATCCATTAATATTTGTGTGTAACAACACTATTCCCTATATAGTGCACTACTTTGGACCCTGGACATAGTGAAAAGTAGTGCACTACATAGGGAATAGTGTTGCCATTTGGGACGCATATTTGGCTGGAATAAAGGGTTGTAGCTAAGTCATAATGCTGAGAAACAAAGATGACCAAGTGGGTGTGTGTGTGAAGTTGTCAGGAGACACTGATCTTGGGTCAGTTTAGCATTAAAGGTAATGATTGGGAGAGGGAATGATGATCCTGGAATGTATCAAGGGGAAACTGATCTTGGATCAGTTTAGCATTTTCCCCAATAAAGGTAGGAAGATGATCCTAGAATGTACCTTGGGGAAACTCTGATCTTGGATCAGTGAAACCAACTCAGAGCGAGCAAGTGGATGGGTCATTCTCCTCTCAGGGTCTCTAAGGAGATTTCCACTGGGGAAAAAAATACTTAATTTCCTCGTCATTTCAACAAAAACATTAAATGTGATGACGTTGAATCAATGTGGAAAACATCGTGGATTTTCAGGGTTTTTTTTCACCCAACTTGCAACCTAAACCTCCAATTACATGACATGTTTTTGTTGATTTCACATTGAATTCACGTGAGAGGTAGTTCTGTTTGTGTTCTGTTTGTGACGGTCATGCCAGGGCTCCCTCCCTTGGCTTCCCAGTTAGCCAGATGAATGTAGTTCTGTTTGTGACGGTCATGCCAGGGCTCCCTCCCTTGGCTTCCCAGTCAGCTAGATGAATGTAGTTCTCTTTGTGACGGTCATGCCAGGGCTCCCTCCCTTGGCTTCCCAGTCAGCCAGATGAATGTAGTTCTGTTTGTGACGGTCATGCCAGGGCTCCCTCCCTTGGCTTCCCAGTCAGCTAGATGAATGTAGTTATGTTTGTGACGGTCATGCCAGGGCTCCCTCCCTTGGCTTCCCAGTCAGCCAGATGAATGTAGTTCTGTTTGTGACGGTCATGCCAGGGCTCCCTCCCTTGGCTTCCCAGTCAGCTAGATGAATGTAGTTCTGTTTGTGACGGTCATGCCAGGGCTCCCTCCCTTGGCTTCCCAGTCAGCCAGATGAATGTAGTTCTGTTTGTGACGGTCATGCCAGGGCTCCCTCCCTTGGCTTCCCAGTCAGCCAGATGAATGTAGTTCTGTTTGTGACGGTCATGCCAGGGCTCCCTCCCTTGGCTTCCCAGTCAGCTAGATGAATGTAGTTCTGTTTGTGACGGTCATGCCAGGGCTCCCTGCCTTGGCTTCCCAGTCAGCCAGATGAATGTAGTTATGTTTGTGACGGTCATGCCAGGGCTCCCTCCCTTGGCTTCCCAGTCAGCCAGATGAATGTAGTTCTGTTTGTGACGGTCATGCCAGGGCTCCCTCCCTTGGCTTCCCAGTCAGCTAGATGAATGTAGTTCTGTTTGTGACGGTCATGCCAGGGCTCCCTCCCTTGGCTTCCCAGTCAGCTAGATGAATGTAGTTCTGTTTGTGACGGTCATGCCAGGGCTCCCTGCCTTGGCTTCCCAGTCAGCCAGATGAATGTAGTTATGTTTGTGACGGTCATGCCAGGGCTCCCTCCCTTGGCTTCCCAGTCAGCCAGATGAATGTAGTTCTGTTTGTGACGGTCATGCCAGGGCTCCCTCCCTTGGCTTCCCAGTCAGCCAGATGAATGTAATTCTGTTTGTGACGGTCATGCCAGGGCTCCCTCCCTTGGCTTCCCAGTCAGCTAGATGAATGTAGTTCTGTTTGTGACGGTCATGCCAGGGCTCCCTCCCTTGGCTTCCCAGTCAGCCAGATGAATGTAGTTCTGTTTGTTACGGTCATGCCAGGGCTCCCTCCCTTGGCTTCCCAGTCAGCCAGATGAATGTAGTTCTGTTTGTGACGGTCATGCCAGGGCTCCCTCCCTTGGCTTCCCAGTCAGCCAGATGAATGTAGTTATGTTTGTGACGGTCATGCCAGGGCTCCCTCCCTTGGCTTCCCAGTCAGCCAGATGAATGTAGTTCTGTTTGTGACGGTCATGCCAGGGCTCCCTCCCTTGGCTTCCCAGTCAGCTAGATGAATGTAGTTCTGTTTGTGACGGTCATGCCAGGGCTCCCTCCCTTGGCTTCCCAGTCAGCCAGATGAATGTAGTTCTGTTTGTGACGGTCATGCCAGGGCTCCCTCCCTTGGCTTCCCAGTCAGCTAGATGAATGTAGTTCTGTTTGTGACGGTCATGCCAGGGCTCCCTCCCTTGGCTTCCCAGGCAGCCAGATGAATGTAGTTCTGTTTGTGACGGTCATGCCAGGGCTCCCTCCCTTGGCTTCCCAGTCAGCTAGATGAATGTAGTTCTGTTCACCGTGCAGTCAGACAACATCACAACACCGTCCGCAGTGGACCATTCTGTCAGGACAGGAAGCTGTTGGCAGACACCTACAGTACCACACCATGTCAGAGGCAGGAGCAGCATGGTCCTATCTAGCTGCACGTAGAGCCATTATGCTGGGCCATTCTGCCAGGACAGGAAGCTGTTGGCAGACACCTACAGTACCACACCATGTCAGAGGCAGGAGCAGCACGGTCCTATCTAGCTGCACGTAGAGCTGGGCCATTATGGACCAAAATCCATATCACGATCAATTGACTGAATTATCACGCTGACGTTAAATTGAACTATACATTTATAACATTAATGTTCACCACAGTTATTTTATATATTACACTTAAAAATACTATTTAGAAATTTCTAGTTCATCTCCTGAGTGGCGCAGCGGTCTAAGGCCCTGCATCTCAGTACTAGAGGAGTCACTACAGACCCTGGTTCCACTCCAGACTGTATCACAGCCGTCTAAGGCCCTGCATCTCAGTACTAGAGGAGTCACTACAGACCCTGGTTCCACTCCAGACTGTATCACAGTGGTCTAAGGCCCTGCATCTCAGTACTAGAGGAGTCACTACAGACCCTGGTTCCACTCCAGACTGTATCACAGTGGTCTAAGGCCCTGCATCTCAGTGCAAGAGGAGTCACTACAGTCCCTGGTTCCATTCAGACTGTATCACAGCCGTCTAAGGCCCTACATCTCAGTACTAGAGGAGTCACTACAGACCCTGGTTCCAGTCCAGACTGTATCACAGCCGTCTAAGGCCCTGCATCTCAGTACTAGAGGAGTCACTACAGTCCCTGGTTCCATCCAGACTGTATCACAGCCGTCTAAGGCCCTGCATCTCAGTACTAGAGGAGTCACTACAGACCCTGGTTCCAGTCCAGACTGTATCACAGCAGTCTAAGGCCCTGCATCTCAGTACTAGAGGAGTCACTACAGTCCCTGGTTCCATCCAGACTGTATCACAGCCGTCTAAGGCCCTGCATCTCAGTGCAAGAGGAGTCACTACAGTCCCTGGTTCCATCCAGACTGTATCACAGCGGTCTAAGGCCCTGCATCTCAGTGCAAGAGGAGTCACTACAGACCCTGGTTCGAAACCAGGCTGCATCACATCCGGCCGTGATTGGGAGTCTCATAGGGTGGCGCAGGTTTGGCCGGGGTATTGTAAATAAGAATTTGTTCTTAACTGACTTGCCTAGTTAAATAAAGGTTACATTTAATAAAACATTTGAAAAAATCCCTTGTAAAAAGGACACGAGCAATAACATGTGAAGATCATAGGAGCATGTCAAATTAAAGCTAAGACTAAGTTTCCTTAGAAATTAAGGCACACTAATTAAAGATGGACAGTCATAATAACTCATTTTATCAAGCCAAGTCAGGGAGATGAGGCAATAGGTAGATAACAGGAAATCCGGCTAAGGTACAGGCAGGGAATAGACAAAAAGACTCCGTTAGTGAGGCAGGCAAAAACTATCCTACACGGGAGGAGTAACTCACGGGAAAACCAGCGCTCTGCAATAACGTGCGTCACAAAACAAACAATCCCTCGCAGTGACGGGGTGCAAAGAACTGAACTAAATAGTGTGTGATAATGACATACAGGTGATTAGAACTCAGGTGATTGGGATCTGGAGACTGAGCTGCGTTCAGGGGATCTGTGTGTTTGAGAGTGTGAACAGGAAAGTGGGCTGGAGACTGAGCTGCGTTCAGGGGATCTGTGTGTTTGAGAGTGTGAACAGGAAAGTGGGCTGGAGACTGAGCTGCGTTCAGGGGATCTGTGTGTTTGAGAGTGTGAACAGGAAAGTGGGCAGGAAAGTGAGCTGCGTTCAGGGGATCTGGTCACCGGAGCTGAATAGCGGTATATCAAATGTTCTACTGCTTGAGCTCCTGTTCCTCTTATAGAATAGTAGCTCTAAAGTATTGTGACGCTCCTGCACCTAAATATAAACAGTACCAGCACCCAAAATTAATACTGGAACCTAAGCATTGACTAAAACATACATGTATTCAACTATAAATAGTAGGTTATACTGTTAAATGTTTACGTTGACTTAGTCAAAGTCAATTCAGTGTTAGTTAGGATAACTCTACATTTAAAGCATTGGTGAAGTTAACTTAAATATCTTTAATTAGTCAAAGTACATTTGGAGTAAGTCAGTATGCAAATATAAATGTAAATGTCTCTTTCACGTCCTGACCGTAGAGAGCCCTTATTTTCTATGGTAAAGTAGGTCAGGGTGTGGCTGGGGGGTTAGTCTAGTTTATTATTTCTATGTGGGGTTCTAGTTTTGTTTTTCTATGGTAGAGTAGGTCAGGGTGTGACTGGGAGGTTAGTCTAGTTTATTATTTCTATGTGGGGTTCTAGTTTTGTTTTTCTATGGTAGAGTAGGTCAGGGTGTGACTGGGGGGTTAGTCTAGTTTATTATTTCTATGTGGGGTTCTAGTTTTATTTTTCTATGGTAGAGGAGGTCAGGGTGTGACTGGGGGGTTAGTCTAGTTTATTATTTCTATGTGGGGTTCTAGTTTTGTTTTTCTATGCTGGTGATTGGTATGAGTCCCAATTAGAAGGCAGCTGGTAATCGTTGTCTCTAATTGGGGGATCATATTTCAGTAGCATTTTTCCCCACATGTGTTTGTGGGATATTGTTTGTGGGTAGTTATATGTCAGCACGGTTTGATCTTGTGTTATTGTGTGTTTCACTAAATAAAGATGTGGATCCCAGATCACGTTGGTCCAATAACTATTCCAGCGAACGTGACAGTTTCAACCATTTGAACAATGAGCAGCGGCTTTGATTTCTTGTCAAACAGATGGGAAAATAAAGGTAAAATGAAAATATAAGGGGTCTTAAAAGGTTTTAGAAATACATCAAAACATGTTGAAGTAAAGACCTCTGCCAACTAACATCAACCCTTATATTTAGTTTAGGAGAATGTGTCTGTCTCCTTAGAAACATGTTGAAGTACAGACCTCTGCCAACTAACATCAACCCTTATATTTAGTTTAGGAGAATGTGTCTGTCTCCTTTAAGAAACATGTTGAAGTAAAGACCTCTGCCAACTAACATCAACCCTTATATTTAGTTTAGGAGAATGTGTCTGTCTCCTTTAAGAAACATGTTGAAGTACAGACCTCTGCCAGCTAACATCAACCCTTATATTTAGTTTAGGAGAATGTGTCTGTCTTCTTTAAGAAACATGTTGAAGTAAAGACCTCTGCCAACTAACATCAACCCTTATATTTAGTTTAGGAGAATGTGTCTGTCTCCTTTAAGAAACATGTTGAAGTAAAGACCTCTGCCAACTAACATCAACCCTTATATTTAGTTTAGGAGAATGTGTCTGTCTTCTTTAAGAAACATTGCCTTGTGCCTTGAAATTCCATGACCAAAACCCCAGATATGTTCTATCTTCCCTCCCTCATGAGGAGGGAGGATAATGAAAGTTCACAGAAGTAACAAGTAAAGGTAGAGTCTCTCTCTCTCTCAATACAATACATTACATTAGAATAGAGTTTAGTGCAATACATTACAGTAGAATAGAGTTTAGTTCACAATACATTACAGTAGAATAGAGTTTAGTACACAATACATTACAGTAGAATAGAGTTTAGTACACAATACATTACAGTAGAATAGAGTTTAGTACACAATACATTACAGTAGAATAGAGTTTAGTACACAATACATTACAGTAGAATAGAGTTTAGTACACAATACATTACAGTAGAATAGAGTTTAGTACACAATACATTACAGTAGAATAGAGTTTAGTGCACAATACATTACAGTACAGTAGAGTTTAGTGCACAATACATTACAGTAGAATAGAGTTCAGTACACAATACATTACAGTAGAATAGAGTTTAGTACACAATACATTACAGTAGAATAGAGTTTAGTACACAATACATTACAGTAGAATAGAGTTTAGTGCACAATACATTACAGTACAGTAGAGTTTAGTGCACAATACATTACAGTAGAATAGAGTTCAGTACACAATACATTACAGTAGAATAGAGTTTAGTACACAATACATTACAGTAGAATAGAGTTTAGTACACAATACATTACAGTAGAATAGAGTTTAGTACACAATACATTACAGTACAGTAGAGTTTAGTACACAATACATTACAGTAGAGTTCAGTCCTGTACAGTAGAATAGAGTGGAGTAGAGTTCAGTACAGTAGAGTAGAGTGGAGTAGAGTTCAGTACAGTACAGTAGAATAGAGTGGAGTATAGTACAGTACAGTAGAATAGAGTGGAGTATAGTTCAGTACAGTAGAGTAGAGTGGAGTAGAGTTCAGTACAATACAGTAGAATAGAGTGGAGTAGAGTTCAGTACAGTACAGTAGAATAGGGTGAAGTAGAGTTCAGTACAGTACAGTAGAATAGAGTGGAGTAGAGTTCAGTACAGTAGAGTATAATAGAGTGGAGTAGAGTTCAGTACAGTAGAGTAGAGTGGAGTAGAGTTCAGTACAGCAGAGTAGAATAGAGTGGAGTAGAGTAGAGTTCAGTACAGTAGAGTAGAGTGGAGTAGAGTTCAGTACAGCAGAGTAGAATAGAGTGGAGTAGAGTTCAGTACAGTAGAGTAGAGTGGAGTGGAGTTCAGTACAGTAGAATAGAGTGGAGTAGAGTTCAGTACAGTACAGTAGAATAGAGTGGAGTAGAGTTAAGTACAGTGGAGTAGAATAGAGTGGAGTAGAGTTCAGTACAGTGGAGTAGAATAGAGTGGAGTAGAGTTCAGTACAGTGGAGCACACGAGAGTTGCGCAGCAAAGGGACCGGGTAGAAAATGCAATAACGAAACAAAAAAAACAGGACCTATTCTAAGGGAATTAAAAGTTGTGAAAATGACCCAACATGTTTCTGATAAGAATTTAGTGAGGCTTGGATGAATATTTTATGTGGTTGAAATACTTTCAGCTTTTATGATGCTAATAAAGATAGCAACTCTACAGACGGTCCCTAACTGCGCATTAATTCTCTAAAGATGCAGAAATAAATCAATCGTATTTCTCCACTCCTGTTCCTGAGTCAAAATGTACATTTGACGTATCATTTTACTGCAAGAAATTGTTAAATTCAGCAGGAATTAACATGAAGACTATGTGAGAGGTTATAGACCTACAGTTGGTGTCCACATTTCACTTTCCATTCAGCCCATCTGAACAGTTCAGTTGACGTGTCATATTATATGACTGTGGGATTTGTATAACGCCTCACAATCATCACACATAACATCTTTCCCAAAACGTTAGGCTACTCTTCTGGCCCTTGAAATATTAAAGGAGAGCCTCACACGAGGAGCGCAGATGCAATAATTGAATAACCCAATAAACCAACGTTCAGACAGACAAGCTGTCTTCATCAGGGTATCATGACAAACACTACGGGATCGATAGTTTATGTAGTGTCAAAGGACACACACACACAGGTGTCTGTAATCATGGCTGGGTGTGGCCTCATATCATTGGTTAATCCTCAGACAGACTAATAAAGTACCAAAAACATGAAAGGATAGCATAGGATCAAAGATACCATTTGGTTGCCTACTGTTCTGGCCCTCACTTCTCTTTATGCTCAACTCTTATTGGTATTAAACTCCCAAACATTGTCATTTTTGCCTCAGCTTTTTCTGCTCAAGTTCCCAAAAGCAATTGGTGAATTGGCGTGTATTTGAAGCTCATACAGTCAGGCCCTACATCTTATTAGGCACAAACACCATATAAAAATAAATAAATAAAAACTTAAATATAGCCTACAGATATAAATTGCACAATAATTAAACATTTATGGGTTTTTAATGCATTGTTTTTTATTTTATTTATTCATTTCGCCCTTCATCCGCACAATATTTCATGACCCTATACCCGCCTGCCTCGCCAGATATCACCGCGGGGACTGCTGGTTATGAGTCAACTGCGCATCACTACCACACACACATGCACACACACACACGCACACACACACACACACACACACACACACACACACACACACACACACACACACTCAGAGCACGCTGCAGGCACAGGCACATAAATACAAAAATGAGCGTTTCCCTTTGCACTTTAACTCTGCCTGAGTAAAAATGATAGCTACTGTATAACCCAGAGGAATAAGATTTAAAATGATAGCTACTGTATAACCCAGAGGAATAAGATTTAAAATGATAGCTACTGTATAACCCAGAGGAATAAGATTTAAAATGATAGCTACTGTATAACCCAGAGGAATAAGATTTAAAATGATAGCTACTGTAATACACAGAGGAAGAAGAGTAAAATGATAGCTACTGTATAACCCAGAGGAATAAGATTTAAAATGATAGCTACTGAACTACACAGAGGAATAAGATTTGAAATGATAGCTACTGTATAACCCAGAGGAATAAGATTTAAAATGATAGCTACTGTATAACCCAGATGAATAAGATTTAAAATGATAGCTACTGTATAACCCAGAGGAATAAGATTTAAAATGATAGCTACTGTATAACCCAGAGGAATAAGATTTAAAATGATAGCTACTGTAATACACAGAGGAAGAAGAGTAAAATGATAGCTACTATATAACCCAGAGGAATAAGATTTAAAATGATAGCTACTGTATAACCCAGAGGAAAAAGATTTAAAATGATAGCTACTGTATAACCCAGAGGAATAAGATTTAAAATGATAGCTACTGTATAACCCAGAGGAATAAGATTTAAAATGATAGCTACTGTATAACCCAGAGGAATAAGATTTGAAATGATAGCTACTGTATAACCCAGAGGAATAAGATTTAAAATGATAGCTACTGTATAACCCAGAGGAATAAGATTTAAAATGATAGCTACTGTACTACACAGAGGAAGAAGAGTAAAATGATAGCTACTATATAACCCAGAGGAATAAGATTTAAAATGATAGCTACTGTATAACCCAGAGGAATAAGATTTAAAATGATAGCTACTGTACTACACAGAGGAAGAAGAGTAAAATGATAGCTACTGTATAACCCAGAGGAATAAGATTTAAAATGATAGCTACTGTATAATCCAGAGGAATAAGATTTAAAATGATAGCTAGTGTATAACCCAGAGGAATAAGATTTAAAATGATAGCTACTGTATAACCCAGAGGAATAAGATTTAAAATGATAGCTACTGTATAACCCAGAGGAAGAATAGTAAAATGATAGCTACTGTACTACACAGAGGAAGAAGAGTAAAATGATAGCTACTGTACTACCCAGAGGAATAAGATTTAAAATGATAGCTACTGTATAACCCAGAGGAAGAATAGTAAAAATGATAGCTACTGTACTACACAGGGGAAGAAGAGTAAAATGATAGCTACTGTATTACCCAGAGGAAGAAGAGTAAAATGATAGCTACTGTACTACACAGAGGAAGAAGCTCTCTCTCTCTCAAACAAATACACACACAGTACATGCTCAAATATTCCAAATGCCTGTATCGCAAGAATCTTGTTTATGCCACTTGTTCTCATGTTGTCTTTTTGGTCTTGTCTCCTTCACTCCTTCTGTGCTGTATGCACCTTCCCATTTACACCAAAGAGTTTTGTATATAATGACAAGATGTCTCCGCCTTAACAATGGGAGTCGTTGTCCCAAAGGCGGGAAGGCAGGCAAAAGCTTAGGTCCAAAATAAGCTCATAGAAACACAATGGGATTATTTTGCATAGATTTTGGCGAGAGTGAAACCTCTCGCTTCACCTCTTCCTCTCTGTTTACACACACACCAAGCCCCTCCCCCTGCCACTCACAACAACAAAGAAAAGAGATCACTTCTTCTCTGCATAGAGGTTTCACCTTGCTATTTGAGGTTTGGTGCAACAGAATGGGTCATATGGACACCACAACACATGGAGACATTATTATATTGTAATAGAGGAGAAGTTAACCTTTCTAATGAAACCCTGTTTATGTCTCAACTCCTCAGATTGAGAGCAGAGCAGACACTAATACAACAGGAGTATCAATGGATTCTGGTAAAAGAATGCTCAGTTTGTCTCGCGCTGCATTTGGGTACTACTAGCAGCATCTTAGCCAGACTGTTGTACTAGCTGTCTAGTCTGTGTTTTATAAATGTGCAATAAGCATAAAACACAATTATATAAGGAATTGGCAACTCGTTCTCATTCTGATGAATCAGGTAGGACACTTGATTTCAACATCTGAACAAACCTGACATGCTGCTCAAACAGTTGGGGACAAACAGAAGGGTGTGTTCATAACAATTCAACTGTTATGCTTCTGGTTAAATGTGCATCAAAAAGGGTATTCCATAGACAGACTGGGGTTCGATTCCCGTGGGGGACCAGTATGAAAATATATGCTCTCTGGATAAGACTGTCTACTAAATTACTAAAATGAAGAAAAAAACAAATATATATATATATATATATATAAATATATATATATATACAGTTGAAGTTGGAAGTTTACATACACTTAGGTTGTAGTCATTAAAACTCATTTTTCAACCACTCCACAAATTTATTGTGTAACTTTGTGCAAGACACAAGTCATTTTTCCAACAAATGTTTACAGACAGATTATTTCACTTATAATTCACTGAGTCACAATTCCAGTGGGTCAGAAGTTTACATACACTAAATTGACTGTGCCTTTAAACAGCTTGGAAAATTCCACAAAATTATGTCATGGATTTAGAAGCTTCTGATAGGCTAACTGACATCATTTGAGTCAATTGGAGGTGTACCTGTGGATGTATTTCAAGGCCTACCTTATAACTCAGTGCGTCTTTATTTGACATCATGGGAAAATCAAAAGAAATCAGCCAAGACCTCAGAAATAAATTGTAGACCTCCACAAGTCTGTTCATCCCTGGGAGCAATTTCCAAATGCCTGAAGGTACCACATTCATCTGTACAAACAATAGTACGCAAGTATAAACACCATGGGACCACGCAGCCGTCATACCGCTCAGGAAGGAGATGCGTTCTGTCTCCTAGAGATGAACGTACTTTGGTTCAAAAAGTACAAATCAATCCCAGAACAACAGCAAAGGACCTTGTGAAGATGCTGGAGGAAACAGGTACAAAAGTATCTATATCCACAATAAAACGAGTCCTATATCGACACAACCTGAAAGGCCGCTCAGCAAGGAAGAAGCCACTGGTCCAAAACCACCATGAAAAAGCCAGACTACGGTTTGCAAATGCACATGAGGACAAAGCTTTTACGTTTTGGAGAAATGTCTTCTGGTCTGATGAAACAACAAAAATAGAACTGTTTGGCCATAATGACCATCATTACCGTGAACCACGGGGTGGCAGCAGCATGTTGTGGGGGGGCTTTGCTGCAGGAGGGACTGGTGCACTTCACAAAATAGATAATGAGGAACAAAAATGATGTGGATATATTGAAGCAACATCTCAAGACATCAGTCAGAATGTTAAAGCTTGGTCACAAATGGGTCTTCGAAATGAACAATGACCCCAAGCATACTTCCAAAGTTGTGGCAAAATGGCTTAAGGACAACAAAGTCAAGGTACTGGAGTGGCCATCACAAAGCCCTGACCTCAATCCTATAGAACATGTGTGGGCAGAACTGAAAAAGTGTGTTCGAGCAAGGATGCCTACAAACCTGACTCAGTTACACCAGCTCTGTCAGGAGGAATCTTGTGGAAGGCTACCCAAAACGTTTGACCCAAGTTAAACAATTTAAAGGCAAGCTACCAAATACTAATTCAGTGTGTGTAAATCCTGTATGTAAATTCTGACCCACTGGGAATGTGATGAAATAAATAAAAGCTGAAATAAATCCTTCTCTCTGCTACTATTCTGACATTTCACTTTCTTAAAATAAAGTGGTGATCCTAACTGGTCTAAGACAGGGAATGTTTACTAAAAACTAAAGCCAAACAATTCCTTGTAGAGAGAGAGAGTGTGTGTGTGTGTGTGTATGTGTGTGTGTGTGTGTGTGTGTGTGTGTGTGTGTGTGTGTGTGTGTGTGTGTGTGTGTGTGTGTGTGTGTGTGTGTGTGTGTGTGTGTGTGTGTGTGTGTGTGTGTGTGTGTGTGTGTGTGTGTGTGTGTGTGTGTGTGGTATTATTTTATTGTCCTATAAAAGACCAGTAGTGGTAATGTGATTTTCTCTAGGTGATAAATAGCAGGGTTTCAGAAAGGTTTCATTACACTAGCTGACAGTTGTCTTGGTGCAGAACACACACACTGTTGTGTACATGGAGAAGATTTAATAACCTCTAACCTCTTTAACTCAGCACGTGTCTGTCTGGAGGGAGGGACGGACATAACCACCTATCACATCACACACACACACACACACACACACTTATCAAATGTCAGGCTGGCGAAAACAGGGGAGTCGATGGCAATTCAATAAGCTGTGGGTAAATGTTACCTACTGCTATAACAGGAAGTCTGATTCCTTCCTAACAGTGTATATGTGCGTGCGTGCGTGAGTGTGAGAGAGAGACAGAGACAGAGAGACAGAGAGAGAGAGAGAGAGAGAGAGATTTTCTACCAAAATATCCAAACACTCTTAGATAACTTTCTGGAACATTCACTCACAGTAAAGAAGGTCTCCATCTAGCAGTAAAAAACATCAACTATATATTCAGACAAACGGCAAAAGAAGCACAACTGAAATAGATT
>NW_027007583.1:74129-84129 GCF_036934945.1 Oncorhynchus masou masou | reverse complement strand
ACAGGATAGATAATAAACAGTAGCAGCAGCGTATGGGATGAGTCTAAAGAGTTGTGCAGAAAGGGTCAATGCAGACAGTTAAATAGTTCACCATATAACTCCCCTGTTATATACATATAACTATTTAACAGTCCTATGGCTTGGGGGTAGAAGCTGTTCAGTGTCCTGTTGGTTCTAGACTTGGTACATTGGCACCACTTGCCGTGTGGTAGCAGAGAGAACAATCTATGACTTGGGTGACTGGAGTTTTTAGGGCCTGCCTCTGACACCGCTTGGTATAGAGGTCCTGGATGGCAGGGAGCTCGGCCCCATGATGTACTGGGCCGTACGCACTACCCTCTGTAGCGCCTTACGGTCAGATGTCAAGCAGTTGCCATACCAGGCGGTGACGCAGCCAGTCAAGATGCTCTCAATGGTGCAGCTTGTAGAACCTTTTGAGGGTCTGAGGACCCATGCCAAATCCTTTCAGTCTCCTGAGGGGGAAGAGGCGTCGTCGTACCCTCTTCACGACTGTGTTGGTGTGTTTGAACCGTGATAGATCCTGAGCGATGTGGACACTGAGGAACTGAGGAGCTCTCGACCCGCTCTACTACAGCACCATCGATGTGAATGGGGGCGTGGCTCAGCCTTCCGTTTCCTGTAGTCCACAATCAGCTCCTTTGTCTTTCTGACGTTGAGGGAGAGGTTGTTGTCCTGGCAACACACTGCCGGGTGTCTCACCTCCCTATAGGCTTCCTCAACGTTGAGGGAGAGGTTGTTGTCCTGGCACCACACCGCCAGGTCTCTAACCTCCCTATAGTCTTCCTCAACGTTGAGGAAGAGGTTGTTGTCCTGGCACCACACCGCCAGGTCTCTGACCTCCCTATAGTCTTCCTCAACGTTGAGGGAGAGGTTGTTGTCCTGGCACCACACCGCCAGGTCTCTGACCTCCCCTATAGTCTTCCTCAACGTTGAGGAAGAGGTTGTTGTCCTGGCAACACACCGCCAGGTCTCTGACCTCCCTATAGTCTTCCTCAACGTTGAGGAAGAGATTGTTGTCCTGGCACTACGGTGTAAAGCCTTATTTGCATATTTATTTCCCAAGGGGCCTTTCAGGTGTATTTTAGAGGTACCACCCATGACTGTGTTTGCGAGTGACAGAGACATGAGTGTTGCATTCAGTGGCTTTAAGTCCTGTAGCCTTCACCAAGTGAGTGGCTAAGTTAAATATTTTATAATAACAATTCAATAATTTCTGACAATACATTACTTTGTTTGACATCACCATACAGCCTCGTTTTGTCCTAACACACAGTGGTCTGAAACTCCTACTTTGCAGGGCACAACGGAAAGTCTCATTACGCTGGTTTGCAAAGTGTAATATAATTCCTATTGTAATCCAGGCCAGAGGATTGCCAACATTGGGAACTGTTAATCACCCGCCATCCAGGACCTCTATACCAGGCGGTGTCAGAGGCGGTGTCAGAGGCAGGCCCTAAAAACTCCAGTCACCCAAGTCATAGATTGTTCTCTCTGCTACCACACGGCAAGCGGTACCAATGTCCCAAGTCTGGAACCAACAGGACAGTGAACAACTTCTACACTGACTGGCAATGTGGGGAAGATGAATACGCGAGCCTCCCTGAATTAACCACCGAACCTGGAGTAACCATGGCAATGACACCCACTTCCAGATTGGATTAGGTTAGACAAATGTGTTCTTTATCTCTGTGTGGTATAAGATCCATTAATCAATCAATGTGCAGAAACATAGATATTAAAACAAACTATTATCAACAACAAAAAACAACAAGTTGCAACAAGGCATCCTGGGAAATATGCTAACGAGGCCCCTCCCATATCTTTTTTTCATTGTGAGAGAGTTAACAGGAATGAACTCAACGCGGTCGTTTAACAACGGCACCACGTGGTGTTGATTCCACTGGGATTTAAATAACATTTAGTTTATTCACTGCAGAGGGTGTTGATTCCACTGGGATTTAAATAACCTTTAGTTTATTCACTGCAGGGGGTGTAGATTTCAATCCCACTGGTGTTCACCCCATTAGAATCAACACTCAGATATAACAACCGCCTTTTGCTTTGCGCACACACACACACCAAAATGCACACACACACACACACACACACACACATACATGAATGCACACACACATACTAACTGACCATGACGTCTACATTTAGGGCATCCAGGAGGATCAGCCCATCACCTCAGCTTCACCCTGCTACACAGACGGAGCTTATGAAACCAGATAAAAAGAGAGAGAGAGAAATACATAGATAGAGAGAGAGAGAGCGAGAGGGACAGTCTACTACTCTTAAATAGAAATATAGTGAGAGAGACAGTCTACTACTATTAGATGGAGAGAGTCTACTTCTCTTAGATAGAGATATATAGGGAGAGGCATTCTACTACTCTTAGATACAGAGACAGTCTACTACTCTTAGATAGAGAGATAGAGAGACAGTCTACTACTCTTAGATATAGAGGCAGTCTACTACTCTTAGATAGAGAGACAGTCTATTACTCTTAGATATAGATATATAGAGAGAGGCATTCTACTACTCTTAGATACAGAGACAGTCTACTACTCTTAGATAGAGAGACAGTCTACTACTCTTAGATAGAGAGATAGAGAGACAGTCTACTACTCTTAGATAGAGAGATAGAGAGACAGTCTCCTACTCTTAGATAGAGAGACAGTCTACTACTCTTAGATAGAGAGATAGAGAGACAGTCTCCTACTCTTAGATAGAGAGATAGAAAGACAGTCTACTACAGATAGATGGATAGATATTGTTAAAACACTGTATATATATAATTTGACATTTGTAATGTCTTTATTGTTTTGAAACTTCTGAATGTGTGATGTCTACTGTTACTTTTTATTGTTTATTTCACTTTCTATATCCACTTTATATATTATCTACCTCACTTGCTTTGGCAAAGTTAACACATGTTTCCAATGCCAATAAAGCAGGTAGATAGATAGATAGATAGATAGATAGATAGATAGATAGATAGATAGATAGATAGATAGATAGATAGATAGATAGATAGATAGATAGATAGATAGATAGATAGATAGATAGATAGATAGATAGATAGATAGTCTACTACTCTTAGATAGATATATAGAGATAGGCATTCTACTACTCGTAGATAGAGACAGTCTACTACTCTTAGATAGATATATAGAGATAGGCATTCTACTACTCGTAGATAGAGACAGTCTACTACTCTTAGATAAAGATACAGTCTACTACTGTTCTCTCTCCTAAAATCAATCTTCTACTTCACCCCTCTTCAACCCCTCCCTTGTATTGCAGTAAGTGTCCTGCTAATGATGGTCAACATGTGATGCTTGATTGTACAAGGTATACAGTACCCAATAACCACCACAAGTGACTAGAAATTAAAGATAAAACAAATATGATAAGATTGAAGATTGAAGATACCAGTTATGATGATGAAGATGATGTCTGTTGAACAACTTCGATGAAGACGAATTTGACCCATCTACATTCTAACCTGATCACACTGTCCCCCTGTCACACTCATCCCATCTCTCTTTCCTGCCCAAGTGACAGTAAACCTTAACGACAGTAATATCACAGTGGGGATTTCTCCCTCTTGTCAAGCGGATCTCTGCGCTGCACCAAACTGTCCCCGTCACACTCATCCCATCTCTCTTTCCTGCCCAAGTGACAGTAAACCTTAACGACAGTAATATCACAGTGGGGATTTCTCCCTCTTGTCAAGCAGATCTCTGCGCTGCACCAAACTGTCCCCCCTGTCACACTCATCCCTTCTCTCTTTCCTGCCCAAGTGACAGTAAACCTTAACGGCAGTAATATCACAGTGGGGATTTCTCCCTCTTGTCAAGCAGATCTCTGCGCTGCACCACACTGTCCCCCTGTCACACTCATCCCATCTCTCTTTCCTGCCCAAATGACAGTAAACCTTAACGACAGTAATATCACAGTGGGGATTACTCCCTCTTGTCAAGCGGATCTCTGCGCTGCACCACACTGTCCCCCTGTCACACTCATCCCATCTCTCTTTCCTGCCCAAGTGACAGTAAACCTTAACGACAGTAATATCACAGTGGGGATTTCTCCCTCTTGTCAAGCGGATCTCTGCGCTGCACCAAACTGTACCCCTGTCACACTCATCCCATCTCTCTTTCCTGCCCAAGTGACAGTAAACCTTAACGACAGTAATATCACAGTGGGGATTTCTCCCTCTTGTCAAGCGGATCTCTGTGCTGCACCAAACTGTCCCCCTGTCACACTCATCCCATCTCTCTTTCCTGCCCAAGTGACAGTACACCTTAACGACAGTAATATCACAGTGGGGATTTCTCCCTCTTGTCAAGCGGATCTCTGCGCTGCACCAAACTGTCCCCCTGTCACACTCATCCCATCTCTCTTTCCTGCCCAAGTGACAGTAAACCTTAACGACAGTAATATCACAGTGGTGATTTCTCCCTCTTGTCAAGCGGATCTCTGCGCTGCACCAAACTGTCCCCCTGTCACACTCATCCCATCTCTTTCCTGCCCAAGTGACAGTAAACCTTAACGACAGTAATATCACAGTGGGGATTTCTCCCTCTTGTCAAGCGGATCTCTGCGCTGCACCAAACTGTCCCCCCTGCTTTCTGTTCGTCCTGAGAACATTCAGGACTTTAAAACAATAGTATTTACAAGAACTCAAATCAAACTTTATTCAGCGTGCATTCAATACACGTTACACCTTAAAAACAATAGTATTTACAAGAACTCAAATCAAACTTTATTCAGCGTGCATTCAATACACGTTACACCTTTAAAACAATAGTATTTACAAGAACTCAAATCAAACTTTATTCAGCGTGCATTCAATACACGTTACACCTTTAAAACAATAGTATTTACAAGAACTCAAATCAAACTTTATTCAGCGTGCATTCAATACACGTTACACCTTAAAAACAATAGTATTTACAAGAACTCAAATCAAACTTTATTCAGCGTGCATTCAATACACGTTACACCTTAAAAACAATAGTATTTACAAGAACTCAAATCAAACTTTATTCAGCGTGCATTCAATACACGTTACACCTTTAAAACAATAGTATTTACAAGAACTCAAATCAAACTTTATTCAACGTGCATTCAATACACGTTACACCTTAAAAACAATAGTATTTACAAGAACTCAAATCAAACTTTATTCAGCGTGCATTCAATACACGTTACACCTTAAAAACAATAGTATTTACAAGAACTCAAATCAAACTTTATTCAGCGTGCATTCAATACACGTTACACCTTAAAAACAATAGTATTTACAAGAACTCAAATCAAACTTTATTCAGCGTGCATTCAATACACGTTACACCTTTAAAACAATAGTATTTACAAGAACTCAAATCAAACTTTATTCAACGTGCATTCAATACACGTTACACCTTAAAAACAATAGTATTTACAAGAACTCAAATCAAACTTTATTCAGCGTGCATTCAATACACGTTACACCTTAAAAACAATAGTATTTACAAGAACTCAAATCAAACTTTATTCAGCGTGCATTCAATACACGTTACACCTTTAAAACAATAGTATTTACAAGAACTCAAATCAAACTTTATTCAACGTGCATTCAATACACGTTACACCTTAAAAACAATAGTATTTACAAGAACTCAAATCAAACTTTATTCAACGTGCATTCAATACACGTTACACCTTTAAAACAAATAGTATTTACAAGAACTCAAATCAAACTTTATTCAACGTGCATTCAATACACGTTACACCTTAAAAAAAAATATGTTAAAGGTAGAATATGCAGAAATCGCTGCACTATTTCCTGGTTGCTAGAATTCTAATAATTTCAGTTTATGCAACACAACAAGCAATGTAGAGAGAATCGTTTTACCTTCTAAACCGCTGTGAAATATATTTTCCAGAACCAAAATTTTTGTATTTTTAGCTGTTTGAAGCTGGTGTACAAAACCGGAAGAAAAAGATGTAAAAACTAAATGTAAGAACAGGACGCATTGAAATAGCGCACACAGAACATATCTACCGCTTCTTAGACTTGCTTTCAATGAGAATGACAGATCTATAACTCACATTTCTATGTGAGTTACATATTGCAGCTTTAAAATGTGGCAGGTAGAATTACTGCAGCTTTCTTTGGTAACCATCACCAAACTGGTAACTACCCATCTGACTGGCTGTGTCCAGTAGTAACCATCACCAACCTGGTAACTACCCATCTGACAGGCTGTGTCCAGTAGTAACCATCACCAACCTGTTAACTACCCATCTGACTGGCTGTGTCCAGTAGTAACCATCACAAACATGGTAACTACCCATCTGACTGTCTGTGTCCAGTAGTAACCATCACCAACCTGGTAACTACCCATCTGACTGGCTGTGTCCAGTAGTAACCATCACCAACCTGGTAACTACCCGTCTGACTGGCTGTGTCCAGTAGTAACCATCACCAACCTGGTAACTACCCATCTGACTGGCTGTGTCCTGTAGTAACCATCACCAACCTGGTAACTACCCATCTGACTGGCTGTGTCCTGTAGTAACCATCACCAACCTGGTAACTACCCATCTGACTGGCTGTGTCCAGTAGTAACCATCACCAACCTGGTAACTACCCATCTGACTGGCTGTGTCCTGTAGTAACCATCACCAACCTGGTAACTACCCATCTGACTGGCTGTGCCCGGTATTAACCATCACCAACATGTTAACTACCCATCTGACTGGCTGTGTATTGCAGTGTTGTTGACGATGAACCTTTGTCCTTGTGTACATTGCCTTGTTTTGTGAACTCTGTACCGTCCCTGACAGAGACAGTTAGTTGCACTAGATAAAATATTTTTGCCCAATGGGAAGGTGTTGACCTGTATATCACAGCTGTTCATGAGGAGTCTGGGTCGACCTGTACATCACAGCTGTTCATGAGGAGTCTGGGTTGACCTGTTCATCACAGCTGTTCATGAGGAGTCTGGGTTGACCTGTACATCACAGCTGTTCATGAGGAGTCTGGGTCGACCTGTACATCACAGCTGTTCATGAGGAGTCTGGGTTGACCTGTACATCACAGCTGTTCATGAGGAGTCTGGGTTGACCTGTACATCACAGCTGTTCATGAGGAGTCTGGGTTGACCTGTACATCACAGCTGTTCATGAGGAGTCTGGGTTGACCTGTACATCACAGCTGTTCATGAGGAGTCTGGGTTGACCTGTTCATCACAGCTGTTCATGAGGAGTCTGGGTCGACCTGTTCATCACAGCTGTTCATGAGGAGTCTGGGTCGACCTGTACATCACAGTTGTTCATGAGGAGTCTGGGTTGACCTGTACATCACAGCTGTTCATGGGGAGTCTGGGTTGACCTGTACATCACAGCTGTTCATGAGGAGTCTGGGTTGACCTGTACATCACAGCTGTTCATGGGGAGTCTGGGTTGACCTGTACATCACAGCTGTTCATGAGGAGTCTGGGTTGACCTGTACATTACAGCTGTTCATGAGGAGTCTGGGTTGACCTGTACATCACAGCTGTTCATGAGGAGTCTGGGTTGACCTGTACATCACAGCTGTTCATGAGGAGTCTGGGTTGACCTGTCTGCTTCTTTGTATGAATATGCTTTCATATTACATCATTCAACAAGAAGTTATTTACCTCTAGGCCAGACTTCCAAGGAAACCAGAAGTACTTTAGAGCAACGAGAGAGAGAGAGAGAGAGAGAGAGAGAGAGTGACAGACAGAGAGAGAGAGACAGAGAGAGACAGAGACACCGAGACAGAGAGAGAGAGAGACAGAGAGAGACAGAGACACCGAGACGGAGAGAGAGAGAGACAGAGAGAGACATAAATAGAATGCTATTTGGCCCTACACAGAGAGTACACAGCGGCAGAATACCTGACCACTGTGACTGACCCAAAATTAAGGAAAGCTTTGACTATGTACAGACTCAGCGAGCATAGCCTTGCTATTGAGAAAGGCCGACGTAGGCAGACATGGCTCTCAAGAGAAGACAGGCTATGTGCTCACTGCCCACAAAATGAGGTGGAAACTGAGCTGCACTTCCTAACCTCCTGCCCAATGTATGACCATATTAGAGAGACATATTTCCCTCAGATTACACAGATCCACAAAGAATTCGAAAACAAATCCAATTTTGAAAAACTCCCATATCTACTGGGTGAAATTCCACAGTGTGCCATCAGAGCAGCAAGATTTGTGACCTGTTGCCACGAGAAAAGGGCAACCAGTGAAGAACACGCACCATTGTAAATACAACACATATCTATGCTTATTTATTTTATCTTGTGTCCTTTACCATTTGCACATTGTAAAAACACTGTATATATATATATATAATATGACATTTGTAATGTCTTTATTGTTTTGAAACTTCTGTATGTGTGATGTCTACTGTTAATTTTTATTGTTTATTTCACTTTATATATTATATACCTTACTTGCTTTGGCAATGTTAACACATGTTTCCCATGCCAATAAAGCCCCTTGAATTGAATTGAATTGAATTGAAAATTGAGAGAGAGAGACAGAGAGAGAGAGACAGAGAGAGACAGACAGAGAGACAGACAGAGAGAGAGAGACAGAGAGACAGAGACACCGAGACAGAGAGAGAGAGAGACAGAGAGAGACACCGAGACAGAGAGAGAGAGACAGAGAGAGAGAGAGAGTGACAGACAGAGAGAGAGAGACAGAGAGAGAGTGACAGACAGAGAGAGAGACAGAGAGAGCGAGAGAGTGACAGACAGAGAGAGAGACAGAGAGAGACAGACAGTGAGACAGAGAGAGAGAGACAGAGAGACAGAGAGACAGACAGAGAGAGAGAGACAGAGAGAGACAGAGAGAGACAGACAGAGAGACAGACAGAGAGAGAGAGACAGAGAGAGACAGAGACACCGAGACAGAGAGAGAGAGAGACAGAGAGAGACAGAGACACCGAGACAGAGAGAGAGAGAGACAGAGAGAGAGAGAGACAGAGAGAGACAGAGAGAGAGACAGACAGAGGGAGAGAGACAGAGAGAGACAGAGAAACAGAGAGACAGACAGAGAGAGAGAGACAGAGAGAGACAGACAGAGAGACAGACAGAGAGCCAGAGAGAGACAGAGAGACAGAGAGACAGAGAGAGAGACAGAGAGACAGAGAGAGACAGAGAGAGACGGAGAGAGAGACAGAGAGAGAGACCACATGTGAGGAAGAATGTTGTTAATGCAGAACCCTGTCATCTGATGCATGTTCATATTTAGAGCTTCTGGATAGTCTCACAGATACAACACACACACACCAGCGGCACAGCGGTCTAAGGCACTGCATCTCAGTGCTTAAGGCGTCACTACAGACCCTGGTTTGATTCCAGGCTGTATCACAACCGACCGTGATTGGGAGTTCCATAGGGACTCATAGTTCATTCATGTCTGATAAATTATCTGATTTGTTGCTTCATGTTTGATAAATTATCTGATTGGTTGCTTCATATTTGATAAATTATCTGGTTGGTTGCTTCATGTTTGATAAATGATGTGGTTGGTTGCTTGATGTTTGATAAATGATGTGGTTGGTTGCTTCATGTTTGATAAATTATCTGATTGGTTGCTTCATGTTTGATACATTTTCTGGTTGGTTGCTTCATGTTTGATACATTTTCTGGTTGGTTGCTTCATGTTTGATAAATGATCTGATTGGCTGATGGGTTTATGGTACATAAGTACTTTAAGGTGTATGTTTCTAGTCTCGTGGCATGTACACAGGTGACATGAGCAGATGTTGTATTATTGTATTGTTTTCTCGCTTAAACAACTACATAATTACACACTTAATATAAATGTCTGTTACAACTCCAGGCCGGTGACTCTAACAAGGTTTTTAGGATAATGACTCTGAAACAACTACATAATTACACACTTAATATAACTGTCTGTCACGACTACACTATGACACTAAC
>NW_027007583.1:40000-73629 GCF_036934945.1 Oncorhynchus masou masou | reverse complement strand
AGAGAGGTGGGGTTTGGAGGGAGCTGCCTAAATCACAGTGAGTCTTGTTGTTAGTCATATCATGCGTCATGTTGTCTGTTTCCTGACAGAATGTAATGTCACTAGCCTTTCGTAGATACACACACACCACAGGAGGCTGGTGGCACCTTAATTGAGGAGGACGGGCTCGTGGTAATGACTGGAGCGGAATCAGTGGAATGTTATCAAACACATGGTTTCCATGGTTTCCTGGTGTTTGATGCCGTTCCATTTGCTGTTGTTCCAGACATTATTAGGAGCCGTCCTCCAATCAGCAGCCTCCTGTGACAAACACACACACACTCATCAGAGGTGAGGAGGATAAGAGAAGAAACGGAGGAGAGGGGTCAATGTCTCCTCTCACTACTGTGTACACACACACACAAACACACACACACACACACACACACACACACACACACACACAGCGCCTAGAGGCTGAGTCCAATCGAGGCCCCGCCCCGCCCCGGCTCACAGAGCCCACAAACACCGTGCCATCAGCGCACGCTACTGACGCAGGTTGTCATGTTGTTTTTCAACCCCACTAAGAGTGGCCACTCATGGAAACCGTAGAGAGTCACAGCCCCGTGTTCATTAAAACACGCAAGAGTCACATGGCTCAGACAGAGAGATATGAATCTGGACTGAAACTGTGTGGACTCAAGCCTGTCAGTCTACTGTAGCTAAAACACTGTGACTATGATGATTCATCCCATGATGATTTATTGAATGTGTCCGTCATTATTTATGGGGTGGCAGGTAGCCTAGTGGTTAGAGTAGTGGGGCAGCAGGTAGCCTAGTGGTTAGAGTGGTGGGGCAGCAGGTAGTCTAGTGGTTAGAGTGTGGGGTCGGCAGGTAGACTAGTGGTTAGAGTGGTGGGGCAGCAGGTAGTCTAGTGGTTAGAGTGTGGGGTCGGCAGGTAGACTAGTGGTTAGAGTGTAGGGTCGGCAGGTAGTCTAGTGGTTAGAGTGTAGGGGCAGCAGGTAGTCTAGTGGTTAGAGTGTAGGGGCAGCAGGTAGTCTAGTGGTTAGAGTGTAGGGGCGGCAGGGTAGTCTAGTGGTTAGAGTGTAGGGGCGGCAGGGTAGTCTAGTGGTTAGAGTGTAGGGTCGGCAGGTAGACTAGTGGTTAGAGTGTAGGGGAGACAGGTAGACTAGTGGTTAGAGTGTAGGGTCGGCAGGTAGACTAGTGGTTAGAGTGTAGGGGAGGCAGGTAGACTAGTGGTTAGAGTGTAGGGGCGGCAGGTAGTCTAGTGGTTAGAGTGTAGGGGCAGCAGGTAGTCTAGTGGTTAGAGCGTAGGGCCTGTAACTGGTAGATTGAATCCCCGAGCTGACAAGGTAAACATCTGTCGTTCTGCCCCTGAACAAGACAGTTAACCCACTGTTCCCTGGAAGGCCGTCATTGAAAATAAGAATTTGTTCTTAACTGACTTGCCTTGTTAAATAAATTCTTATGGCCATAGTTCCCAGTCATAGTTCCCATAGTTCCCAGTCTATTGGTGCTGATCAGAGGAGAGTGGCGTACTGTATTCGCAAGGGGACTCGGACTGCTGATCTAGAAGCAGGTCAAACAGTTGTCCGGAACAGCTGGGGCTTTCATGCATGGTTCAGTTTTGCTTGCCTCGAAGCAGGCATAGAAGGCACTTAGGGTTCGATCTCAGTCCTGTATTGACGCTTTCCCTGTTTGACAGTTCGGTGGAGGGCATAGCATTTCTTGTAAGCATCCAAATAAGTGTTCCTCTCCGTGAAAGCGGCAGCTCTAGCCTTTAGCACAGTGCGGATGTTGCCTGTTATCCATGGCTTCTGGTTGGGATATGTACGTACGGTCACTGTGGGGACGACGTCGTCAATGCACTCATTAATGAAGCCGGTGACTGATGTGGTAAACTTCTCAATACCATTGGATGAATCCCGGAACATATTCCAGTCTGGGCTAACGAAACAGTGCTGGAGCTTAGCATCCGCTTCACGGGACCACTTCCGTATTCAGGGTGTCACTGGTACTTCCTGTATGAGTTTTCAGGAGGATAGAGTTACGGTCAGATTTGCCAAATGGAGGACGAGAGAAAGCTTTGTGTACATCTCTCTGAGTAAACGTGGTCTAGAGTTTTTGTTCTCCTCTGGTTGCACATGTGAAATGCTGGTAGAAATTAGGTAAAACAGATTTCAGTTTCGCTGCATTAATATCATTAATATCACCGACCACAAGAAACTCCACCTCCGGATGACCATGTCCTTGTTTGCTTACGACCCTCTACAGCTTGTTGAGTGGTAGTAAATGGTAGTGAATGGTAGTATATAGACAGCTTCGAACAATATAGATGAAAACGCTCTAGTATGGTCTACAGCTTTATCATGAGGTATTCTAAACTCAGATAAACAGAACTAAGAGAAGTACATAGTGTTAGAGATCGTGCACCAGTCTTTGTTGACAGAGAGACACCCCACACGCCCCCACGGATCTTACGGGGGAGAGAAAGATGATTCACGTTGAGTCATGTTGATTCATGATCTTCTACTGCTTTTTCTTTGACGTCAAATGTATCAGATATACAGAGATTGTATATATACAGAGATAGTATATATACAGAGGTAGTATACATACAGAGATAGCATATATGCAGAGATAGCATATATGCAGAGATAGTATATATACAGAGATAGTATACAGTGGGGCAAAAAAGTATTTAGTCAGCCACCAATTGTGCAAGTTCTCCCACTTAAAAAAGATGAGAGGCCTGTAATTTTCATCATAGGTACACTTCAACTATGACAGACAAAATGAGAAGAAAAAAAATCCAGAAAGTCACATTGTAGGATTTTTAATGAATGTATTTAGACATTAGTAGGAGAGTCGTTAGATGAATATGAGAATGGAGTTGTTCTTGATCAAATGGTGTATATTCTACTAATGTCTAGTCTGAACACATCATGTCCGATCTAGCATGGCCACTGTGTGTGCGTGCAGGCGTGTGTATGTGCGTGTGAAGTGCTACCTTGTCACAGCCTATAGCGAGGAGACAGTGTTTTCCAGCAGGCCCACTCGTTGCCATAACCAGGGGTTGACTTGTAGTGAGGTCCAGAATAGATAGCTAACTGTATTGCTAATAGGCTACGTGTTTGTAAATGGATTGAGGTGAATGGATTTACAGTAACCGTGGTGATAATGGCTGGGGTCATTTCGATTTGTTTTTACTGTTCAACAAATAGCATTTAAGTGTTTTTATCGTATAAAAATAAAGTAAATGAGAGTGAACTTTCTAAACATTTACTGGGGGGTGTGTGTGGGGGGGACTGTCTGTCTCAGTAGTCCTCTCTGTCTGTTTTTTTATTTTATCTTTATTTAACTAGGCAAGTCAGTTAAGAACAACTTTTTATTTTCAATGACAGCCTGGGAACAGTGGGTTAATTAAATGCCTGTTCAGTGGCAGAATGACAGATTTGTACCTTGTCAGCTCGGGGGTTTGAACTTGCAACCTCCCAGTTACTTGTCCAACACTCTAACCACTAGGCTACCTATCTCTCTCTGTCTGTCTCAGTAGTCCTCTCTGTCTGTCTCAGTAGTCCTCTCTGTCTGTCTCAGTAGTCCTCTCTGTCTGTCTCAGTAGTCCTCTCTGTCTGTCTCAGTAGTCCTCTCTGTCTGTCTCAGTAGTCCTCTCTGTCTGTCTCAGTAGTCCTCTCTGTCTGTCTCAGTAGTCCTCTCTGTCTGTCTCAGTAGTCCTGTCTGTCTCAGTCTGTCTGTCTCAGTCTGTCTGTCTCAGTAGTCCTGTCTGTCTCTGTCTGTCTGTCTCAGTCTGTCTGTCTCAGTAGTCCTCTCTGTAAAGTAAAGTTATTATGAGAACTTAGTGTCATATTTTTTCTCCTGCTGCGTTAGGCTCCATTTAATATTGGCTTTACTTCCTCATTTTAGCAGGCAGAGTCCTTCAATGTTATTGCAACAGAAGTGTCTGCCGGCAGCAAGCCACCTGTCTGTCTGACATATCTATAAGCGACTATTTCCCAGTTGTGCACTCATTCTCAGAAAGGTTTGGGGATGACTGTAGACAGGAGTCGCGGAACAGTTTTAAAATAGCCTTTTGCCCGGATTCTCTCAAACACACTGTCAACAGCGTCTCTATTGCCTACTTGAGCCGACTCCGAGCTGGGGCAGTTCGTTTCACGTCTCAGGCCCAACTGGTCAGGGTTCTACCCATTCACAAAGAGACAGGAGAACATAACACACCACTGGTCAGGGTTCCACTCATTCACTAAGAGACAGGAGAACATAACACACCACTGGTCAGGGTTCTACTCATTCACTAAGAGACAGGAGAACACATAACACACCACTGGTCAGGGTTCCACTCATTCACTAAGAGACAGGAGAACACCTAACACACCACTGGTCAGGGTTCCACTCATTCACTAAGAGACAGGAGAACATAACACACCACTGGTCAGGGTTCTACTCATTCACTAAAAGACAGGAGAACATAACACACCACTGGTCAGGGTTCCACTCATTCACTAAGAGACAGGAGAACATAACACACCACTGGTCAGGGTTCCACTCATTCACTAAGAGACAGGAGAACATAACACACCACTGGTCAGGGTTCTACTCATTCACTAAGAGACAGGAGAACACATAACACACCACTGGTCAGGGTTCTACTCATTCACTAAGAGACAGGAGAACACATAACACACCACTGGTCAGGGTTCCACTCATTCACTAAGAGACAGGAGAACACATAACACACCACTGGTCAGGGTTCCACTCATTCACTAAGAGACAGGAGAACATAACACACCACTGGTCAGGGTTCCACTCATTCACTAAGAGACAGGAGAACATAACACACCACTGGTCAGGGTTCCACTCATTCACTAAGAGACAGGAGAACACATAACACACCACTGGTCAGGGTTCCACTCCTTCACTAAGAGACAGGAGAACATAACACACCACTGGTCAGGGTTCCACTCATTCACTAAGAGACAGGAGAACATAACACACCACTGGTCAGGGTTCCACTCATTCACTAAGAGACAGGAGAACACATAACACACCACTGGTCAGGGTTCCACTCATTCACTAAGAGACAGCAGAACATAACACACCACTGGTCAGGGTTCCACTCATTCACTAAGAGACAGGAGAACACATAACACACCACTGGTCAGGGTTCTACTCATTCACTAAGAGACAGGAGAACATAACACACCACTGGTCAGGGTTCCACTCATTCACTAAGAGACAGGAGAACACATAACACACCACTGGTCAGGGTTCTACTCATTCACTAAGAGACAGGAGAACACATAACACACCACTGGTCAGGGTTCTACTCATTCACTAAGAGACAGGAGAACACATAACACACCACTGGTCAGGGTTCCACTCATTCACTAAGAGACAGGAGAACATAACACACCACTGGTCAGGGTTCCACTCATTCACTAAGAGACAGGAGAACACATAACACACCACTGGTCAGGGTTCCACTCATTCACTAAGAGACAGGAGAACACATAACACACCACTGGTCAGGGTTCCACTCATTCACTAAGAGACAGGAGAACACAAAACACACCACTGGTCAGGGTTC
Organism: Oncorhynchus masou masou; assembly: GCF_036934945.1. NCBI lineage: Eukaryota > Metazoa > Chordata > Actinopteri > Salmoniformes > Salmonidae > Oncorhynchus > Oncorhynchus masou. Next base: position 68,024 of record NW_027007583.1, on the reverse strand, counting down.
CACTCATTCACTAAGAGACAGCAGAACATAACACACCACTGGTCAGGGTTCCACTCATTCACTAAGAGACAGGAGAACATAACACACCACTGGTCAGGGTTCCACTCATTCACTAAGAGACAGGAGAACACATAACACACCACTGGTCAGGGTTCCACTCATTCACTAAGAGACAGGAGAACATAACACACCACTGGTCAGGGTTCCACTCATTCACTAAGAGACAGGAGAACATAACACACCACTGGTCAGGGTTCCACTCATTCACTAAGAGACAGGAGAACATAACACACCACTGGTCAGGGTTCCACTCATTCACTAAGAGACAGGAGAACACATAACACACCACTGGTCAGGGTTCCACTCATTCACTAAGAGACAGGAGAACACATAACACACCACTGGTCAGGGTTCCACTCATTCACTAAGAGACAGGAGAACATAACACACCACTGGTCAGGGTTCCACTCATTCACTAAGAGACAGGAGAACATAACACACCACTGGTCAGGGTTCCACTCATTCACTAAGAGACAGGAGAACATAACACACCACTGGTCAGGGTTCCACTCATTCACTAAGAGACAGGAGAACACATAACACACCACTGGTCAGGGTTCTACTCATTCACTAAGAGACAGGAGAAACATAACACACCACTGGTCAGGGTTCCACTCATTCACTAAGAGACAGGAGAACACATAACACACCACTGGTCAGGGTTCCACTCATTCACTAAGAGACAGGAGAACACATAACACACCACTGGTCAGGGTTCCACTCATTCACTAAGAGACAGGAGAACACATAACACACCACTGGTCAGGGTTCCACTCATTCACTAAGAGACAGGAGAACATAACACACCACTGGTCAGGGTTCCACTCATTCACTAAGAGACAGGAGAACACATAACACACCACTGGTCAGGGTTCCACTCATTCACTAAGAGACAGGAGAACACATAACACACCACTGGTCAGGGTTCCACTCATTCACTAAGAGACAGGAGAACATAACACACCACTGGTCAGGGTTCCACTCATTCACAAAGAGACAGGAGAACATAACACACCACTGGTCAGGGTTCCACTCATTCACTAAGAGACAGGAGAACACATAACACACCACTGGTCAGGGTTCCACTCATTCACTAAGAGACAGGAGAACACATAACACACCACTGGTCAGGGTTCCACTCATTCACTAAGAGACAGGAGAACACATAACACACCACTGGTCAGGGTTCCACTCATTCACTAAGAGACAGGAGAACACATAACACACCACTGGTCAGGGTTCCACTCATTCACTAAGAGACAGGAGAACACATAACACACCACTGGTCAGGGTTCCACTCATTCACTAAGAGACAGGAGAACACATAACACACCACTGGTCAGGGTTCCACTCATTCACTAAGAGACAGGAGAAACATAACACACCACTGGTCAGGGTTCCACTCATTCACTAAGAGACAGGAGAACACATAACACACCACTGGTCAGGGTTCCACTCATTCACTAAGAGACAGGAGAACACATAACACACCACTGGTCAGGGTTCCACTCATTCACTAAGAGACAGGAGAACACATAACACACCACTGGTCAGGGTTCTACTCATTCACTAAGAGACAGGAGAACACATAACACACCACTGGTCAGGGTTCCACTCATTCACTAAGAGACAGGAGAACACATAACACACCACTGGTCAGGGTTCCACTCATTCACTAAGAGACAGGAGAACATAACACACCACTGGTCAGGGTTCCACTCATTCACTAGAGACAAAGAAACATAACACACCACTGGTCAGGGTTTATTACATTCACTAAGAGACAGGAGAACACATAACACACCACTGGTCAGGGTTCTACTCATTCACTAAGAGACAGGAGAACACATAACACACCACTGGTCAGGGTTTACTCATTCACTAAGAGACAGGAGAACACATAACACACCACTGGTCAGGGTTCCACCATTCACTAAGAGACAGGAGAACACATGGCCACCACTGGTTTCTCTGGCATTCACTAAGAGCTCTGTGATGTGAAACATCAACCACTTCAGGGTTCCACTCTGCACTAAGAGACAGGTGAACACATAACACACCACTGGTGTGGGTTGTACTCATTCACTAAGTGACAGGAGAACACATGTGGTGGGTTCCACTCATTCACTAAGAGACAGTGTTTGTGTGTAACATACCACTGGTGTGTGGTTCCACTTTTGTGAGTGTGGAGAACACATAACACACCACTGGTGTGGGTTCTGTGATGCACTAAGAGACTGGAGAACACATAACACGGACCACTGGTCAGTCTACAAAGAGTCATGTTAAACTGAAGAGAACCCTTTCAAACATTCACTAGTCCTGTATCCCTTTAAACATTCACCCTCTCAGCTGAGTACCCCCTAGTCCTGTACCCCAGAAACATAACACACCACTGGTCAGGGTTCTACTCATTCACTAAGAGACAGGAGAATTCATAACACTCCACTGGTCAGGGTTCCACTCATTCACTTAAAACATTCACCCACCAGTCAGGGTTCTACTCATTCACTAAGAGTCCAGGAGAAACATAACACACCACTGGTCAGGGTTCCCCTCATTCCTGTACAGGAGAAACATCACCCTCCAGCTGGTCACCCACTAGTCCTGTAGACCCTTCAAACATTCACCCTCCAGCTGAGTACCACTCATTCACTGAGACCCTTCAAACATTCACACCCTGGTCAGGGTACCACTAGTCCTGAGACAGGAGAACATTAACACACCACTGGTCAGGGTACCCCTAGTCCTGAGACAGGAGAAACATTCACACCTCCTGGTCTGGGTACCCACTCAGTCCTGTACCCCTTCATAACATTCACCACTGGTCAGGGTTCCACTCAGTCACTGACCCCTTCAAACATTCACCCACCACTGGTCAGGGTTCTACTCATTCCTGACCCAGGAAACATTCACCCTCCAGCTGTCAGGGTTCCCCCAGTCCTGTACCCCTTCAAACATTCACCCTCCTGGTCAGGGTAATCCACTCATTCATTTATCCAGGAGAACATAAAACACTTCAGGGTTTGTTCACTAAGAGACAGGAGTACACCACTGGTAATGAGTTCCACCATTTAAGAGACAGGAGAACACATAACTCACCACTGGTCGGGTTCTTTTCACTAAGAGACAGGAGAACACATAACACAAGTCTGTGTCCTGTTCTAGTTTTCACTAAGAGACAGGAGAACACATTCACACCACTGGAGGTACGTCATTCACTAAGAGACAGGAGTCACATAACACACCTTGGTCAGGGTTCCACTCATTCACTAAGAGACAGGAGAACCATAACACACCACTGGTCAGGGTTCTACTCATTCACTAAGAGACAGGAGAACACATAACACACCACCAGTTCCACTCATTCACTAAGAGACAGGAGAAAATCTCACAGTGGCTTCAGGGTTAAATTCTATTTTTCACAAGTACTTGAGCAATTTCTTCACTTGTTCAGATTCTCATTCACTGGAGCCAGGAGAACATATAATGAATCCTGGTCATTCCACTCATTCACTAAGAGACAGGAGAAATAACTCACCACTGGTCAGGTTCATTCACTAAGAGAAGGACACACATAACATTGTCCACTTTTTGAGTTCATTCACTGGTAAGAACACAAAACACATAATGACACCACTGGACCAGGGTTGTACTCATTTAAGAGACAGGAGAACATAACACAATCTGGTCAGGGTTCCACTCATTCACAAAGAGACAGGAGAACATAACACACCACTGGTGAGGGTTCCACTCATTCACTAAGAGACAGGAGAACACATAACACACCACTGGTCAGGGTTCCACTCATTCACTAAGAGACAGGGTCATAAACACCACTGGTCAGGGTCCACTCATTTAAGAGACAGGAGAACATAACACACCACTGGTCAGGGTTCCACCCATTCACTAAGAGACAGGAGAACACATAAACACCACTACAGGGTTCTGCCATTCACTAAGAGACAGGAGAAAACATACAACCACTGGTCAAATCATCTTTGTTCTACTCATTCACTTGAGACAGAGAACACATAACACACCACTGGATCTCTACTCATTCACTAAGAGACAGGAGAACAGCATAACACACCACTGGTATGTCCACTCATTCACTAAGAGACAGGAGAACCATAACACACCACTGGTCAGGGTTCCACTCATTCACTCAGACAGGAGAAACATAACACACCACTGGTACAGGGTTCCACTCATTCACTAAGAGACAGGAGAACACATAACACACCACTGGTACAGATACCACATCATCCATCAGTACAGAGAACACATAACACACCACTGGTCAGTTCAACTCATTCATAAGAGACAGGATACATAACACACCATGGTCAGGTTCCACACATTCATAAGTACAGATACACATAACACATCCATCAGTACAGGTACCAACATATTCATAAGTACAGAACACATAACACATCCATCTGGTCAGATTCAACACATTCACTAAGAGACAGATACCAACACATCCACTGGTCAGGATTCAACTCATTCACTAAGAGACAGGAGAACACATAACACACCACTGGTCAGGGTACCAACTCATCCATAAGTACAGGAGAACATAACACATCCACTGGTCAGATACCAACTCATTCATAAGAGACAGATACCAACACATCCACTGGTCAGATACCAACACATTCACTAAGTACAGATACCAACACATCCATCTGGTCAGGGTTCAACACATCCATTCAGTAAGATACCAACACATCCACCACTGGTACAGATACCAACTCATCCATCAGTAAGATACCAACATCCACACCACTGGTCAGATCCAACACATTCACAGTACAGAGAAACATATCCATCAGTACAGATACCCACACATCCATCAGTACAGATACCAACACATCCATCAGTACAGATACCAACACATCCATAAGTACAGGAGAACCAACACATCCACAGTACAGATACCAACTCATCCACTCAGTACAGAGAACCATAACACATCCACTGGTCAGGTACCAACTCATCCATCAGTACAGATACCAACATATCCACCAGTACAGATACCAACACATCCATCAGTACAGATACCAACACATCCACAGTACAGATACCAACACATCCACTAAGTACAGGAGAACATAACACATCCACCAGTCAGGGTTCCATCATTCACTAAGATACAGATAAACATATCCACCAGTACAGATACCAACATCATCCATCAGTACAGGATACCAACATATCCATCAGTACAGATTCCAACACATCCATCAGTACAGAACATACCAACTGGTCATCCATCAGTACAAAGAGACAGGAGAACATAACACACCACTGGTCAGGGTTCCACTCATTCATAAGAGACAGATACACATAACACATCCATCTGGTACAGGTTCCAACATTCATCAGAGACAGGATACCATAACACATCCACTGGTCAGATACCAACATTCACCAGAGACAGAGAACCAACACACCACTGGTCAGGGTTCCACTCATTCACTAAGAGACAGGAGAACACATAACACACCACTGGTCAGGGTTCAACACATTCACTAAGAGACAGGAGAACACATAACACACCACTGGTCATTCACTCATTCACTAAGAGACAGGAGAACACATAACACACCACATCCATTCAGGGTTCACTCATTCACATGAGAACACATAACACACCACTGGTCAAATTCCACTCATTCACTAAGATCAGGAGAACACATAACACAACTGGTCAGGGTTCCATCATTCACTAAGAGACAGAACACATAACACACCACTGGTCAGATTCCATGCATTCATAAGAGACAGGTACACATAACACACCACTGGTCAGGGTTCTACTCATTCACTAAGAGACAGGAGAACACATAAACACCACTGGTCATCCATCATTCACTAAGAGACAGGAGAAACATAACACACCACTGGTCAGGGTTCCACTCATTCATAAGAGACAGGAGAACACATAACACACCACTGGTCAGGGTTCCACTCATTCACTAAGTACAGGAGAACACATAACACACCACTGGTCAGGGTTCCACTCATTCACTAAGAGACAGGAGAACACATAACACACCACTGGTCAGGGTTCCATCATTCACTAAGAGACAGGAGAACACATAACACACCACTGGTCAGGATTCCACCCATTCACTAAGAGACAGGAGAACACATAACACACCACTGGTCAGGGTTCCATACTCATTCACTAAGAGACAGGAGAACACATAACACACCACTGGTCAGGGTTCCATCATTCACTAAGAGACAGGAGAACACATAATACACCACTGGTCAGGGTTCCATCATTCACTAAGAGACAGGAGAACCCATAACACACCACTGGTCAGGGTTCCACTCATTCACTAAGAGACAGGAGAACACATAACACACCACTGGTCAGGGTTCCACTCATTCACTAAAGACTGGAGACACACACACCACTGGTCAATCATTCACTAAGAGACAGGAGCCCATAATACACCACTGGTCAGGGTTCTACTCATTCACTAAGAGACAGGAGAACACATAACACACCACTGGTCAGGGTTCCACTCATTCACTAAGAGACAGGAGAACACATAACACACCACTGGTCAGGGTTCCACTCATTCACTAAGAGACAGGGAACACATAACAACCACTGGTCAGGGTTCCATCATTCACTAAGAGACAGGAGACACATAACACACCACTGGTCAGGGTAAACTCATTCACTAAGAGACAGGAGCACATAACACACCACTGGTCAGGGTTAGTAATCATTCACTAAGAGACAGGAGCCCATAACAACCACTGGTCAGGGTTCTACTCATAAGAGTTATAAACTACATAACACACCACTGGTCAGGGTTCTACTCATTCACTAAGAGACAGGAGAACACATAACACACCACTGGTCAGGGTTCTACCATTCACTAAGAGACAGTAGAACACATAACACACCACTGGTCAGGGTTCTACTCATTCACTAAGAGACAGGAGAACATAACACACCACTGATCAGGGTTCTAGACCTTTGTGCGATTAGTAATAAACTCAGAACAAGAACATAAACATGCTGAGGTTTGATCAACACTGGGAGAAATATTGAAATGTTCCCCCCCGTAATTGATTTTCTTTATTGTAGACAAAATAAATATTTTCATAATTACATGTTGTTTAGTTATAAACTAAACCAGGGCCGTGTAATAAACTAGGTAGTTAGACCATGGCCCCACTTTTCTCTGGCAAACTATTGAGCTCTGTGATGTGGAACATCAGATTAGGCATAAACTCTGTCTGCTCTGTGTGTGTGTGTGTGTGCCCATAGTTATAAACTACTGTAGACCAGGTGTGTGTGTGTGTGTGTGTGTGTGTGACCAGTGGTGTGTGTAGTAATAAACTGCACTGTGTGTGTAGACCAGGGCCCATAGTTGTGTGTGTAAAGTCACCAGGGCCCATGTTGTAATAACTACATGTGTGTAGTGTGTAACAGGAGTGTGTGTGTAACAACATGTGATGCACTGAGGTAGTGGCCCATAGATTAGCAGTCTACAACAAAGAGTCAGTCCTGTACCCTTCAAAAATGTGTAAACTACAATGATAGATCAGTGGTTCCCAAACCAGTTATAAGTCTGAACCCTTTCAAACATTCACCCTCCAGCTGAGTACCCCTAGTCCTGTACCCCTAACAAACATGGTCATCCACTAGAGGACCCCTAGTCCTGAACCAATTCAAACATTCATCCACTAGAGGACCCCCAGTCCTGTACCCCTAACAAACATGTCATCCCTCCAGGTCAATAATCAATCATTTTTCTCTTTATTTAACCATCACTATAAAACCATTTGTTCAAGAAAATTGTGAATAACAACAGGTTAATGAGAAGGGTGTGTTGAAAGGATTCACATAACTCTGCAATGTCGGGTTGTTTTGGAGAGAACAGGAGTCTGTGCCAATATCTAGTTTTCATGCTGGTGGGGGCAGGAGAATCCAATCTCACATGGTACGTGATTGTAACAGGGCATCAGTGTCTTAACAGTGTGATTTCCAAGGCAGGATACTCTGAGGCAGATATCCAGAAATCTCACAGTGGCTTCTGATAAATTCTATTTTTACACAACTGCTTGTACCAATTTCTTCTCTTGTTCAGATACTAAGTGGACTGGAGCCAGGGCATGAAAGGGATAATGAATCTAGTTGTTTGTGTCATTCACCGAGAAAGTACAGTAATTGCTCACCCAACTCACTCAGGTGCATCACTAAAACATTTGACATTGTCCAATAAGCTTGAGTTCATTGGAACACAAAAAAATCATACAATGATGGAAAGACCTGGTCATCCCTAGTTAATGCAGACAGAGAGGGAACCAATAACAATCATAGCCTCAATTTTGTCCTGCACATTGAATATAGCGTAGAGTCCCTGTAACCAGATTCAGATCATTCATGAAAAAACATCACCCAGACAGGCCATCGTAGTGAGAAACTCATCATCATTCAAGCGGTCAGACAAGTGAAAATTATGGTCAGTAAAGAAAACAAGATGAACTCAATGTAAAAAAATGTGTCATACTTAGCCCCTTGATAACCAGGCACTTCTGTATGTTATAAAAGCATTACATGGTTGCTCCCTATCAGGCACAGTACAGAAAATATACAAGTGTTCACTGTAGTGCCCAAATCATCTTTCAAGCTGTCAGGCAGGAGATGGCACCAATAACAACATGGTGGATGCTAGCAGTGAACCCAAGGAGTCGGGAGCAACAGCATAACACACACGTTACCATCACTATGTCTCCCCGAACAGCTTTTGAGCCATCAGTACAGATAACAACATATCCATCAGTACAGATACCAACACATCCATCAGTACAGATACCAACACATCCATCAGTACAGATACCAACACATCCATCAGTACAGATACCAACACATCCATCAGTACAGATACCAACACATCCATCAGTACAGATACCAACACATCCATCAGTAGAGATACCAACATATCCATCAGTACAGATACCAACATATCCATCAGTACAGATACCAACACATCCATCAGTACAGATACCAACACATCCATCAGTACAGATACCAACACATCCATCAGTACAGATACCAACACATCCATCAGTACAGATACCAACACATCCATCAGTACAGATACCAACACATCCATCAGTACAGATACCAACACATCTAAGTACAATACCAACATGGTCCATCAGTACAGATACCAACATGTCCATCAGTACAGATACCAACATATCCATCACTACAGATACCAACACATCCATCAGTACAGAACCAACACATCCATCAGTACAGATACCAACACATCCATCAGTACAGATACCAACACATCCATCAGTACAGAACAACACATCCATCAGTACAGATACCAACACATCCATCAGTACAGATACCAACACATCCATCAGTACAATACCAACACATCCATCAGTACAGATACCAACACATCCATCAGTACAGATACCAACACATCCATCAGTACAGATACCAACATATCCATCAGTACAGATACCAACACATCCATCAGTACAGATACCAACACATCCAAGTAAGATACCACACATCCATCAGTAGAGGAACAGGATCCATGAGTACCAGATAACAACACATCATCAGTACAGATACCAAACATCCATCCAGTACAATAACATACAACATATCCATCAGTACAGATACAACACATCTTGACCAATAAAGTCCATTTGATGTCACAAAACTGTCCAGTAGGAAAAATAGCTCATGTTGTCCTGGTTTCCAGTGGTTTGCAGAACATGGATGTCATGACCCCCCATAGAGGAACGGACATAACCAATAACAACCTGGTCATCACTGACTCATCCAGCTGTAACCAATAGATCATACGCTAGATCATATGATAGAATGAAAAAGAAATGATACCAATCACATGTCTAGATAATGACAGAATGTGTAAAGTAAATGACAGATCATATGCTAGATAATGACAGAATGTGTCAAGTAAATGATAGATCATCATGCTAGATAATGACAGAATGTGTAAAGTAAATGATAGATCATATGCTAGATAATGACAGCATGTGTCAAGTAAATGATAGATCATATGCTAGATAATGACAGAATGTGTCAAGTAAATGATAGATCATATGCTAGATAATGACAGAATGTGTAAAGTAAATGATAGATCACATGCTAGATAATGACAGAATGTGGAAAGTAAATGATAGATCACATGCTAGATAATTACAGAATGTGGAAAGTAAATGATAGATCATATGCTAGATAATGACAGAATGTGGAAACTAAGTCGGGAATCTAAATGGTGTTTTGCTATAAACTACTGTAGACCAGGGCCCATAGTTATAAACTACTGTAGACCAGGGCCCATAGTTATAAACTACTGTAGACCAGGGCCCATAGTTATAAACTACTGTAGACCAGGGCCCATAGTAATAAACTACTGTAGACCAGGGCCCATAGTTATAAACTACTGTAGACCAGGGCCCATAGTAATAAACTACTGTAGACCAGGGCCCATAGTTATAAACTACTGTAGACCAGGGCCCATAGTAATAAACACAGTAGACCAGGGCCCATTGTAATACACTACTGTAGACCAGGGCCTGTAGTAACAAACTACTGTAGACCAGGGCCCAGTAATACACTACTGTAGACCAGGGCCCATAGTAATAAACTACAGTAGACCAGGGCCCATAGTAATAAACTACAGTAGACCAGGGCCCATAGCAATAAACTACAGTAGACCAGGGCCCATAAACTACTGTAGACCAGGGCCCATAGTAATAACCACAGTAGAACGCATAGTAATAAACTACAGTAGACCAGGGCCCATAGTAATAAACTACAGTAGACCAGGGCCCATAGTCATAAACACTGTAGACCAGGGCCCATAGTAATAAACTACAGTAGACCAGGGCCCATAGTAATAAACTACAGTAGACCAGGGCCCATAGTAATAAACTACAGTAGACCAGGGCCCATAGTAATAAACTACTGTAGACCAGGGACCATAGTTATAAACTACAGTAGACCAGGGCCCATAGTCATAAACACAGTAGACCAGGGCCCATAGTTATAAACTACTTAGGGCCCATAGTAATAAACTACAGTAGACCAGGGCCCATAGTAATAAACACAGTAGACCAGGTCCCATAGTAATAAACTACAGTAGACCAGGGCCCATAGCAATAAACTACAGTAGACCAGGGCCCATAGTAATAAACTACTGTAGACCAGGGCCCATAGTAATAAACTACAGTAGACCACATAGTAATAAACTACAGTAGACCATGGCCCATAGTCAATAAACTACTATAGACCAAGGCCCATAGTAATAAACTACTGTAGACCAGGGCCCATAGTATAAACTACTGTAGACCAGGGCCCATAGTTATAAACTACTGTAGACCAGGAACAGGAGATGAACCAATAACAACATGGTCATCACTAGAGGAACAGGAGATGAACCAATAACAACATGGTCATCACTAGAGGAACAGGAGATGAACCAATAACAACATGGTCATCACTAGAGGAACAGGAGATGGACCAATAACAACACGGTCATCACTAGAGGAACAGGAGATGGACCAATAACAACACGGTCATCACTAGAGGAACAGGAGATTAACCAATAACAACATGGTCATCACTAGAGGAACAGGAGATGGACCAATAACAACATGGTCATCACTAGAGGAACAGGAGATGAACCAATAACAACACGGTCATCACTAGAGGAACAGGAGATAACCAATAACAACATGGTCATCACTAGAGGAACAGGAGATGAACCAATAACAACATGGTCATCACTAGAGGAACAGGAGATGAACCAATAACAACACGGTCATCACTAGAGGAACAGGAGATGGACCAATAACAACATGGTCATCACTAGAGGAACAGGAGATGAACCAATAACAACATGGTCATCACTAGAGGAACAGGAGATGAACCAATAACAACATGGTCATCACTAGAGGAACAGGAGATGAACCAATAACAACATGGTCATCACTAGAGGAACAGGAGATTGACCAATAACAACATGGTCATCACTAGAGGAACAGGAGATGGACCAATAACAACATGGTCATCACTAGAGGAACAGGAGATGGACCAATAACAATATGGTCATCACTAGAGGAACAGGAGATGAACCAATAACAACATGGTCATCACTAGAGGAACAGGAGATGAACCAATAACAACATGGTCATCACTAGAGGAACAGGAGATGAACCAATAACAACATGGTCATCACTAGAGGAACAGGAGATGAACCAATAACAACACGGTCATCACTAGAGGAACAGGAGATGGACCAATAACAACATGGTCATCACTAGAGGAACAGGAGATGAACCAATAACAACATGGTCATCACTAGAGGAACAGGAGATGAACCAATAACAACATGGTCATCACTAGAGGAACAGGAGATGAACCAATAACAACATGGTCATCACTAGAGGAACAGGAGATTGACCAATAACAACATGGTCATCACTAGAGGAACAGGAGATGGACCAATAACAACATGGTCATCACTAGAGGAACAGGAGATGGACCAATAACAATATGGTCATCACTAGAGGAACAGGAGATGAACCAATAACAACATGGTCATCACTAGAGGAACAGGAGATGAACCAATAACAACATGGTCATCACTAGAGGAACAGGAGATGAACCAATAACAACATGTTCATCACTAGAGGAACAGGAGATGAACCAATAACAACATGGTCATCACTAGAGGAACAGGAGATGAACCAATAACAACATGGTCATCACTAGAGGAACAGGAGATGAACCAATAACAACATGGTCATCACTAGAGGAACAGGAGATGAACCAATAACAACATGGTCATCACTAGAGGAACAGGAGATTAACCAATAACAACATGGTCATCACTAGAGGAACAGGAGATTAACCAATAACAACACGGTCATCACTAGAGGAACAGGAGATGAACCAATAACAACACGGTCATCACTAGAGGAACAGGAGATGAACCAATAACAACACGGTCATCACTAGAGGAACAGGAGATGAACCAATAACAACATGGTCATCACTAGAGGAACAGGAGATGAACCAATAACAACATGGTCATCACTAGAGGAACAGGAGATGAACCAATAACAACACGGTCATCACTAGAGGAACAGGAGATGAACCAATAACAACACGGTCATCACTAGAGGAACAGGAGATGAACCAATAACAACATGGTCATCACTAGAGGAACAGGAGATGAACCAATAACAACATGGTCATCACTAGAGGAACAGGAGATGAACCAATAACAACACGGTCATCACTAGAGGAACAGGAGATGAACCAATAACAACACGGTCATCACTAGAGGAACAGGAGATGAACCAATAACAACATGGTCATCACTAGAGGAACAGGAGATGAACCAATAACAACACGGTCATCACTAGAGGAACAGGAGATGAACCAATAACAACATGGTCATCACTAGAGGGAGAAAAGTAAAGAAGTTGCCAGGACAACTCCAGAGAACAATGCGGTTTTGCTTCTTCCAGGAGCTTTGGAAACCCAGAGGAGTAAAATGTATTGAGCTGTTCTGTTGTCTGTTCAGATCCACGTTATATGGAGGAAGTACAAGTACCTAAAAATAGAGCCTCTCTCCCACCACCAACCCCTCCTTCTCTCCTGTGATGTGTAGCCTCTGGTTCACCATAAAGGGCTACTGTCACACTACAGAGCACAGACTACACTTTACGCTGAGTCACACTGTCACACAACACTAAACTGCTGAGTCACACAACATATCCCAGTCACACGAAACACAACACTTAAAGCTGAGTCACACAACACTTAACGCAGAGTCACACAACACTTAACGCAGTCACACTGTCACACAGCACTTAATCCAGTGTCACACTGCACACAACACTTAACGCTGAGTCACAGTCACACAACACTTAACGCAGAGTCACACTGTCACACAACACTTAACTGTAGAGTCACACAACAGTCATTAACAGAGTCACACCACTTAACTGCAGAGTCACATACACCAACATTAACGCTGAGTCACACTGTCACACAACTGTAATCCAGAGTCACACTCACACAACATGAACACCTGAGTCACACAACACACAACACCTAATCAGAGTCACACTGTCACACAACACTTCACGCAGAGTCCAACACTTAACTGTAGAGTCACACAACCCAGTCAGAGTCACACTACACACAACACTTAACGCTGAGTCACACTGTCACACAGCACTTAACGCTGAGTCACACTGCACACAACACAACGCAGTCACACAACACTTAACGCAGAGTCACACTGTCACACAACATAACACAGTCACACAGCACTTAACTCAGAGTCACACAACACTTAACTCAGAGTCACACAACACTAACTTAACGCAGAGTCACACTGTCACACACCACTTAACGCAGAGTCACACTACACACAACATGTAACGCAGAGTTACACTGTCACACAAACACTACAGAGAGAACACAATGCAGAGTCTACCTCAACAACATGACTGTCTGTTCCAGAGGAATGTCCAGAACACCAGCCATGCCTCATGTTGTTTTCGCCTCTGTTTGGTTGAAAGAAATGTACAACCGTTTTTACCAGTATGAGCTTAACATGTTCTACCAAAAAACATGAGATCAACATGTTATTTTTTCTGCTCGTCTCCTTTAACCTTTCTAAGGCAGGCGTTACGCTAGCGGAACCCCTCCACAACATTCCGCTGAAAAGGCAGCAAGCGAAATTCATAAATATTTCAAAGAAATATGTAACTTTCACACATTAACAAGTCCAATATACATCGTGTCCGATTTCAAAAATGCTTTACAGCGAAAGCACAACATATGATTATGTTAGGTCATAGCCAAGTCAAAAAAACACACAGCCATTTTTCCAGACAAAGATAGGAGTCACAAAAAGCAGAAATATAGATATAATTAATCACTAACCTTTGATGATCTTCATCAGATGACACTCATAGGACATCATTTCACACAATACATGTATGTGTTGTTTGATAATGTGCATATTTATATCCAAAAATCACAGTTTACTTTGGCGCGTTACGTGCAGTAATGTTTTGATTCCAAAACATCCGGTGATTTGTAGAAATATTCTTAACTCATAATAAACATAGATAAAAGATACAACTGTTATTCACATAATTAAAGATAGACTTCTCCTTAATGCAACCGCTGTGTCAGATTTTTAAAAAACTTTACAGAAAAAGCATAATCTGAGAACGGCGCTCAGACCCCAATCCAGCCAGAGAAATGTCCGCCATTTTGGAGTCAACAGAAGTTAGAAACAACACCATAAATATGCACTTACTTTATTTATTTGTAAGACTCAAGAAAAAGGTATCACATTAGCTACGTATAAGGTTGCAAAATTCCAGTAATTTTCCCCAAATTCTCAGGTTTTCCAGAAATCCCGGTTGGAGAAATCTGTATTTCCTGCTAATTCCCTCTTGATTCTGGGAGTCATATAACCAGGATTTCTGATAAATCTGGGAATTGTGAGAAACACTAGCTACAAAGCATCCAGGCAACTCACTCCAGCACACCTCAACTCCCCCTAACTGTAGATCAGATATCCCAGTCATGAACACCTCAACTCCACCTAACTGTAGATCAGATATCCCAGTCATGAACACCTCATCTCCCCTAACTGTAGATCAGATATCCCAGTCATGAACACCTCAGCTCCCCTAACTGTAGATCAGATATCCCAGTCATGAACACCTCATCTCCCCCTAACTGTAGATCAGATATCCCAGTCATGAACACCTCATCTCCCCCTAACTGTAGATCAGATATCCCAGTCATAAACACCTCAACTCCCCCTAACTGTAGATCAGATATCCCAGTCATGAACTGTGTCTCAACTCCCCCTAACTGTAGATCAGATATCCCAGTCATGAACACCTCAACTCCCCCTAACTGTAGATCAGATATCCCAGTCATGAACACCTCACTGCCCCCTAACTGTAGATCAGATATCCCAGTCATGAACAGGCTCAGTTACTGCCTGGTTAACTGTTTTAGGATGTGTTACTGCCAGTCATGAACACCTCAGCTTTTAACTGTAGATCAGATATCCCAGTCATGAAGGGCTGTTTCCCCTAACTGTAGGATCAGATATCCCAGTCATGAACACCTCAGGCTCCCCTAACTGTAGATCAGATATCCCAGTTTACAGGCTGTGCTACCCCCTAACTGTAGATCAGATTTCCCAGTCTGTGAACACCTCATCTCCCCCTAACTGTAGATCAGATATCCCAGTCATGAACAGGCTGTGTTACCCCCTAACTTAGATCTGATTTCCCAGTCTGTGAACTGCCTCAGCTCCCCCTAACTTTAGATCAGATATCCCAGTCTGAACACCTCAGCATCAACACACTTGTTCTATCTGGCAGAGCTAACATGCTGTTTTACAGACTGGTTAAGGGCTGTTCTACAGGCTGTGTTACTGCCTGGTTAAGTGCTGATTACAGGTTGTGTTACCAACTGGTTAAGAGCTGTTTTACAGGCTGTGTTACTGCCTGGTTAAGGGCTGTTTTACAGGCTGTGTTACTGCCTGGTTAAGGGCTGTTTTACAGGCTGTGTTACGGCCTGGTTAAGGGCTGTTTTACAGGCTGTGTTACCGCCTGGTTAAGGGCTGTTTTACAGGCTGTGTTACCGCCTGGTTAAGAGCTGTTTTACAGGCTGTGTTACTGCCTGGTTAAGGGCTGTATTACAGGCTGTGTTACTGCCTGGTTAAGGGCTGTTTTACAGGCTGTTTTACCGACTGGTTAAGGGCCGTTCTACAGGCTGTGTTACTGCCTGGTTAAGGGCTGTTTTACAGGCTGTGTTACTGCCTGTTTAAGGGCTGTTTTACAGGCTGTGTTACTGCCTGGTTAAGGGCTGTTTTACAGGCTGTGTTACTGCCTGGTTAAGGGCTGTTTTACAGGCTGTGTTACCGCCTGGTTAATGGCTGTTTTATCTCCATCCCTATGCTCAGTGGATGCGTTCCAGTTGGCACCCTATTCCAAAAGTAGTGCGGTATTTTTGACGAGGGCCCGTAGGGTATTGGAGTGGGATTCACTGAAGCAGTAAAATACCTGGAGGAATACACCATTAAATCTAAACGACAGGATGAAGAGTTTAAAAACAGAAAAGAGATTTTTTTTAAATACATATTTAAAGAATTACACTGAAAATAACAAGAATCTAACCAGTTCTCTTTAAATTCTACCCAGAATCTCTTCCAAAGAACCATAAGAATCTCATTCCAATCCTCCTCTGACCTCTCCCTGAGCTCTCTCTGACCTCTCTCTCTCTCTCTGAGTCTGTCCTCTAACATTAAAACCTGGTCAAAAAAGGCCAGGGACAGTCATAATCCTCAAACCATCCATTTGGGACATCAGTTAAGTGGTTGACTTAAGAAGGACAGGACTGTGTTTTGTTTTAAGAAGGGCAGAGCCAGGCTTTTAAGAAGGGCAGAGCCAGGCTTTTGAAAGGGAAAGTTGTGCTTTGTATCACCAAACACTTCATCCATCAATATTTCTCAAATGGAGTGGGATTCATTACAGCACTAGAGGTGTGTCTGTGGGGAGAATCCAGTCAAAATGACAGGATAAAGAGTGTGAAAACAGTGAGGGCTCAACCCAATCCGTAGCACTGAAGATCCGCTGACAATTAAAGGCAATGTTCCCACGGTCGCGGAGACTGCATTCACAGTAACCGCTGTATCTGTCGGCTCAATCGATAATTACCTTTAAATGTGAACCGCGCTACAACGCAGATATTCTGCGGTACAGATTGAATCGAGGCCTAAAGCTACTTTCGTACAAGATGTTTAAGGAATGGGAAGTGATCAGTGGATATATTTCACTTTTTTATGGCTTTGAAACCCAAGATTTTAACCCACACACAAACAAACACACACACGCACACACGAGACCAGTTCTCTTTCAATTCTACCCAGAATCTCTTCCAAAATGCCAGGGGGATCCTCCTCTGACCTCTCTGTCTGAGTCTGTCCTCTAAAGTTATTAATCCCTGAACAGAAAAACCCCGACCCAATCCATGTGGGACTTGAGTTACATGGCTGACTTAAGGAGGACAGGACTGTGCTTTGTGTTTGGTTTTAAGAAGGGCAGAGCCAGGATTTTGAAAGGGAAGGTTGTGCTTTGTATCACCAAACACTTCATCCATTAATATTTGTGTGTAACAACACTATTCCCTATATACTGCACTACTTTGGACCCTGGACATAGTGAAAAGTAGTGCACTACATAGGGAATAGTGTTGCCATTTGGGATGCAGTTTTGGCTAGAATAAAGGGTTGTAGCTAAGTCATAATGCTGAGAAACAAAGATGACCAAGTGGGTGTGTGAAGTTGTCAGGAGACACTGATCTTGGGTCAGTTTAGCATTAAAGGTAATGATGATCCTAGAATGTATCAAGGGGAAACTGATCTTGGATCAGTTTAGCATTTTCCCCAATAAAGGTAGGAAGATGATCCTAGAATGTACCTTGGGGAAACTCTGATCTTGGATCAGTGAAACCAACTCAGAGCGAGCAAGTGGATGGGTCATTCTCCTCTCAGGGTCTCTAAGGAGATTTCCACTGGGGAAAAAAATACTTAATTTCCTCGTCATTTCAACAAAAACATTAAATGTGATGACGTTGAATCAATGTGGAAAACATCGTGGATTTTCATGTTTTTTTTTCACCCAACTTGCAACCTAAACCTCCAATTACATGACATGTTTTTGTTGATTTCACATTGAATTCACGTGAGAGGTAGTTCTGTTTGTGTTCTGTTTGTGACGGTCATACCAGGGCTCCCTCCCTTGGCTTCCCAGTCAGCCAGATGAATGTAGTTCTGTTTGTGACGGTCATGCCAGGGCTCCCTCCCTTGGCTTCCCAGTCAGCCAGATGAATGTAGTTCTGTTTGTGACGGTCATGCCAGGGCTCCCTCCCTTGGCTTCCCAGTCAGCCAGATGAATGTAGTTCTGTTTGTGACGGTCATGCCAGGGCTCCCTCCCTTGGCTTCCCAGTCAGCCAGATGAATGTAGTTCTGTTTGTGACGGTCATGCCAGGGCTCCCTCCCTTGGCTTCCCAGTCAGCCAGATGAATGTAGTTCTGTTTGTGACGGTCATGCCAGGGCTCCCTGCCTTGGCTTCCCAGTCAGCTAGATGAATGTAGTTCTGTTTGTGACGGTCATGCCAGGGCTCCCTCCCTTGGCTTCCCAGTCAGCTAGATGAATGTAGTTCTGTTTGTGACGGTCATGCCAGGGCTCCCTCCCTTGGCTTCCCAGTCAGCCAGATGAATGTAGTTCTGTTTGTGACGGTCATGCCAGGGCTCCCTCCCTTGGCTTCCCAGTCAGCCAGATGAATGTAGTTCTGTTTGTGACGGTCATGCCAGGGCTCCCTCCCTTGGCTTCCCAGTCAGCCAGATGAATGTAGTTCTGTTTGTGACGGTCATGCCAGGGCTCCCTCCCTTGGCTTCCCAGTCAGCCAGATGAATGTAGTTATGTTTGTGACGGTCACGGTCATGCCAGGGCTCCCTCCCTTGGCTTCCCAGTCAGCCAGATGAATGCAATTCTGTTTGTGACGGTCATGCCAGGGCTCCCTCCCTTGGCTTCCCAGTCAGCTAGATGAATGTAGTTCTGTTTGTGACAGATGAATGGTCATGCCAGGGCTCCCTCCCTTGGCTTCCCAGTCAGCCAGATGAATGTAGTTCTGTTTTGTCATGAGGGCTCCTCCCGGTCATGCCATGGGCTCCCTCCCCTTGGCTTCCCAGTCAGCCAGATGAATGTAGTTCTGTTTGTGACGGTCATGCCAGGGCTCCCTCCCTTGGCTTCCCAGTCAGCTAGATGAATGTAGTTCTGTTTGTGACGGTCATGCCAGGGCTCCCTCCCTTGGCTTCCCAGTCAGCCAGATGAATGTAATTCTGTTTGTGACGGTCATGCCAGGGCTCCCTCCCTTGGCTTCCCAGTCAGCTAGATGAATGTAGTTCTGTTTGTGACGGTCATGCCAGGGCTCCCTCCCTTGGCTTCCCAGTCAGCTGAAGATGAATGTAGTTCTGTTCACCTAGATGAATGTAGTGCAGTCAGACAACATCACAACACCGTCCGCAGTGGACCATTCTGCCAGGACAGGAAGCTATTGGCAGACACCTACAGTACCACACCATGTCAGAGGCAGGAGCAGCATGGTCCTATCTAGCTGCACGTAGAGCCATTATGCTGGGCCATTCTGCCAGGACAGGAAGCTATTGGCAGACACCTACAGTACCACACCATGTCAGAGGCAGGAGCAGCACGGTCCTATCTAGCTGCACGTAGAGCTGGGCCATTATGGACCAAAATCCATATCACGATCAATTGACTGAATTATCACGCTGACGTTAAATTGAACTATACATTTATAACATTCATGTTCACCACAGTTATTTTATATATTACACTTAAAAATACTATTTGGACATTTCTAGTTCATCTCCTGAGTGGTGCAGTGGTCTAAGACCCTGCATCTCAGTACTAGAGGAGTCACTACAGACCCTGGTTCTATTCAGACTGTATCACAGCCGTCTAAGGCACTGCATCTCAGTACTAGAGGAGTCACTACAGACCCTGGTTCTATTCAGACTGTATCACAGTGGTCTAAGGCCCTGCATCTCAGTACTAGAGGAGTCACTACAGTCCCTGGTTCCAGTCCAGACTGTATCACAGCCGTCTAAGGCCCTGCATCTCAGTACTAGAGGAGTCACTACAGTCCCTGGTTCCAGTCCAGACTGTATCACAGCCGTCTAAGGCCCTGCATCTCAGTACTAGAGGAGTCACTACAGTCCCTGGTTCCAGTCCAGACTGTATCACAGCTGTCTAAGGCCCTGCATCTCAGTACTAGAGGAGTCACTACAGTCCCTGGTTCTATTCAGACTGTATCACAGCCGTCTAAGGCCCTACATCTCAGTACTAGAGGAGTCACTACAGTCCCTGGTTCCAGTCCAGACTGTATCACAGTGGTCTAAGGCCCTGCATCTCAGTGCAAGAGGAGTCACTACAGTCCCTGGTTCCAGTCCAGACTGTATCACAGTGGTCTAAGGCCCTGCATCTCAGTGCAAGAGGAGTCACTACAGTCCCTGGTTCGAAACCAGGCTGCATCACATCCGGCCGTGATTGGGAGTCTCATAGGGTGGCGCAGGTTTGGCCGGGGTATTGTAAATAAGAATTTGTTCTTAACTGACTTGCCTAGTTAAATAAAGGTTACATTTAATAAAACATTTGAAAAAATCCCTTGTAAAAAGGACACGAGCAATAACATGTGAAGATCATAGGAGCATGTCAAATGAAAGCTAAGACTAAGTTTCCTTAGAAATTAAGGCACACTAATTAAAGATGGACAGTCATAATAACTCATTTTATCAAGCCAAGTCAGGGAGATCAGGCAATAGGTAGATAACAGGAAATCCGGCTAAGGTACAGGCAGGGAATAGACAAAAAGACTCCGTTAGTGAGGCAGGCAAAAACTATCCTACACGGGAGGAGTAACTCACGCGAAACCCAGCGCTCTGAAAAGCGTGCGTCACAAAACAAACAATCCCTCGCAGTGACGGGGTGCAAAGAACTGAACTAAATAGTGTGTGATAATGACATACAGGTGATTAGAACTCAGGTGATTGGGATCTGGAGACTGAGCTGCGTTCAGGGGATCTGTGTGTTTGAGAGTGTGAACAGGAAAGTGGGCTGGAGACTGAGCTGCGTTCAGGGGATCTGTGTGTTTGAGAGTGTGAACAGGAAAGTGGGCTGGAGACTGAGCTGCGTTCAGGGGATCTGTGTGTTTGAGAGTGTGAACAGGAAAGTGGACAGGAAAGTGAGCTGCGTTCAGGGGATCTGGTCACCGGAGCTGAATAGCGGTATATCAAATGTTCAACTGCTTGAGCTCCTGTTCCTCTTATAGAATAGTAGCTCTAAAGTATTGTGACGCTCCTGCACCTAAATATAAACAGTACCAGCACCCAAAATTAATACTGGAACCTAAGCATTGACTAAAACATACATGTATTCAACTATAAATAGTAGGTTATACTGTTAAATGTTTACGTTGACTTAGTCAAAGTCAATTCGGTGTTAGTTAGGATAACTCTACATTTAAAGCATTGGTGAAGTTAACTTAAATATCTTTAATTAGTCAAAGTACATTTGGAGTAAGTCAGTATGCAAATATAAATGTAAATGTCTCTTTCACGTCCTGACCGTAGAGAGCCCTTATTTTCTATGGTAGAGTAGGTCAGGGTGTGGCTGGGGGGTTAGTCTAGTTTATTATTTCTATGTGGGGTTCTAGTTTTGTTTTTCTATGGCAGAGTAGGTCAGGGTGTGACTGAGGGGTTAGTCTAGTTTATTATTTTTATGTGGGGTTCTAGTTTTGTTTTTCTATGGTAGAGTAGGTCAGGGTGTGACTGGGGGGTTAGTCTAGTTTATTATTTCTATGTGGGGTTCTAGTTTTGTTTTTCTATGGTAGAGGAGGTCAGGGTGTGACTGGGGGGTGAGTCTAGTTTATTATTTCTATGTGGGGTTCTAGTTTTGTTTTTCTATGCTGGTGATTGGTATGAGTCCCAATTAGAAAGCAGCTGGTAATCGTTGTCTCTAATTGGGGGATCATATTTCAGTAGCATTTTTCCCCACATGTGTTTGTGGGATATTGTTTGTGGGTAGTTATATGTCAGCACGGTTTGGTCTTGCGTTATTGTATTGTGTGTTTCACTAAATAAAGATGTGGATCCCAGATCACGTTGGTCCAATAACTATTCCAGCGAACGTGACAGTTTCAACCATTTGAACAATGAGCAGCGGCTTTGATTTCTTGTCAAACAGATGGGAAAATAAAGGTAAAATGAAAATGAAAGGGGTCTTAAAAGGTTTTAGAAATACATCAAAACATGTTGCAGTAAAGACCTCTGCCAGCTAACATCAACCCTTATATTTAGTTTAGGAGAATGTGTCTGTCTTCTTAGAAACATGTTGAAGTAAAGACCTCTGTCAACTAACATCAACCCTTATATTTAGTTTAGGAGAATGTGTCTGTCTTCTTAGAAACATGTTGAAGTAAAGACCTCTGCCAACTAACATCAACCCTTATATTTAGTTTAGGAGAATGTGTCTGTCTCCTTTAAGAAACATGTTGAAGTAAAGACCTCTGCCAACTAACATCAACCCTTATATTTAGTTTAGGAGAATGTGTCTGTCTTCTTTAAGAAACATTGCCTTGTGCCTTGAAATTCCATGACCAAAACCCCAGATATGTTTATCTTCCCTCTCCTCATGAGGAGGAGGATAATGAAAGTTCACAGAATAACAATAAAGTTTAGAGTGTCTCTGTCTCTCTCAATACAATACATTACAGTAGAATAGAGTTTAGTACAATACATTACAGTACAGTAGAGTTTAGTGCAATACATTACAGTAGAATAGAGTTTAGTACACAATACATTACAGTAGAATAGAGTTTAGTACACAATACATTACAGTAGAATAGAGTTTAGTACACAATACATTACAGTAGAATAGAGTTTAGTACACAATACATTACAGTAGACTAGAGTTTAGTACACAATACATTACAGTGGAATAGAGTTTAGTACACAATACATTACAGTACAGTAGAGTTTAGTGCAATACATTACAGTAGAATAGAGTTTAGTACACAATACATTACAGTACAGTAGAGTTTAGTACACAATACATTACAGTAGAATAGAGTTTAGTACACAATACATCACAGTACAGTAGAGTTTAGTACACAATACATTACAGTAGAATAGAGTTTAGTACACAATACATTACAGTAGAATAGAGTTTAGTACACAATACATTACAGTAGAATAGAGTTTAGTACACAATACATTACAGTACAATAGAGTTTAGTGCAATACATTACAGTAGAATAGAGTTTAGTACACAATACATTACAGTAGAATAGAGTTTAGTACACAATACATTACAGTACAGTAGAGTTTAGTACACAATACATTACAGTAGAATAGAGTTTAGTACACAATACATTACAGTAGAATAGAGTTTAGTACACAATACATTACAGTACAGTAGAGTTTAGTACACAATACATTACAGTAGAATAGAGTTTAGTACAATACATTACAGTACAGTAGAGTTTAGTACACAATACATTACAGTAGAATAGAGTTTAGTACAATACATTACAGTAGAATAGAGTTTAGTACACAATACATTACAGTACAGTAGAGTTTAGTACACAATACATTACAGTAGAATAGAGTTTAGTACAATACATTACAGTACAGTAGAGTTAGAGTACACAATACATTACAGTAGAATAGAGTTTAGTACACAATACATTACAGTACAGTAGAGTTTAGTACACAATACATTCAGTACAGTAGAGTTTAGAGAGTAGAGTTCAGTACACAATACATTACAGTAGAATAGAGTTTAGTACAATACATTACAGTAGAATAGAGTTTAGTACAATACATTACAGTACAGTAGAGTTGAGTACAATACATTACAGTAGAGATCAGTCCTGTACAGTTCAGAATAGAGTGGAGGAGTTCAGTACAGTAGAATAGAGTGGAGTAGAGTTCAGTACAGTACAGTAGAATAGAGTGGAGTAGAGTTCAGTACAGTAGAGTAGAATAGAGGAGTAGAGTTCAGTACAGTACAGTAGAATAGAGTGGAGTAGAGTTCAGTACAGTGGAGCACACGAGAGTTGCGCAGCAAAAGGGACCGGGTAGAAAATGCAATAACGAAACAAAAAAACAGGACCTATTCTAAGTGAATTAAAAGTTGTGAAAATGACCCAACATGTTTCTGATACGAATTTAGTTAGACTTGGATGAATATTTTATGTGGTTGAAATCCTTTCAGCTGTTATGATGCTAATAAAGATAGCAACTCTACAGACGGTCCCTAACTGCGCATTAATTCTCTAAAGATGCAGAAATAAAAAAAATCGTATTTCTCCACTCCTGTTCCTGAGTCAAAATGTACATTTGACGTATCATTTTACTGCAAGAAATTGTTAAATTCAGCAGGAATTAACATGAAGACTATGTGAGAGGTTATAGACCTACAGTTGGTGTCCACATTTCACTTTCCATTCAGCCCATCTGAACAGTTCAGTTGACGTGTCATATTATATGACTGTGGGATTTGTATAACGCCTCACAATCATCACACATAACATCTTTCCCAAAACGTTAGGCTACTCTTCTGGCCCTTGAAATATAAAGGAGAGCCTCACACGAGGAGCGCAGATGCAATAATTGAATAACCCAATAAACCAACGTTCAGACAGACAAGCTGTCTTCATCAGGGTATCATGACAAACACTACGGTACTATAGTTTATGTAGTGTCAAAGGACACACACACACAGGTGTCTGTAATCATGGCTGGGTGTGGCCTCATATCATTGGTTAATCCTCAGACAGACTAATAAAGTACCAAAAACATGAAAGGATAGCATAGGATCAAAGATACCATTTGGTTGCCTACTGTTCTGGCTCTCCCTTCTCTTTATGCTCAACTCTTATTGGTATTAAACTCCCAAACATTGTCATTTTTGCCTCAGCTTTTTCTGCTCAAGTTCCCAAAAGCAATTGGTGAATTGGCGTGTATTTGAAGCTCATACAGTCAGGCCCTACATCTTATTAGGCACAAACACCGTATAAAAATAAATAAATAAAAACCTAAATATAGCCTACAGATATAAATTGCACAATAATTAAACATTTATGGGTTTTTAATGCATTGTTTTTTATTTTATTTATTCATTTCGCCCTTCATCCGCACAATATTTCATGACCCTATACCCGCCTGCCTCGCCAGATATCACCGCGGGGACTGCTGGTTATGAGTCAACTGCGCATCACTGCCAC
Source organism: Oncorhynchus masou masou (assembly GCF_036934945.1). NCBI lineage: Eukaryota > Metazoa > Chordata > Actinopteri > Salmoniformes > Salmonidae > Oncorhynchus > Oncorhynchus masou. The sequence goes on along the minus strand of NW_027007583.1, from coordinate 42,008 downwards.
ACTCACATGCACACACACACACGCACACACACACACACACACACACAAAGGCACACACACTCAGAGCACGCTGCAGGCACAGGCACATAAATACAAAAATGAGCGTTTCCCTTTGCACTTTAACTCTGCCTGAGTAAAAATGATAGCTACTGTATAACCCAGAGGAATAAGATTTAAAATGATAGCTACTGAACTACACAGAGGAATAAGATTTGAAATGATAGCTACTGTATAACCCAGAGGAATAAGATTTAAAATGATAGCTGCTGTATAACCCAGAGGAATAAGATTTAAAATGATAGCTACTGTATAACCCAGAGGAATAAGATTTAAAATGATAGCTACTGTATAACCCAGAGGAATAAGATTTAAAATGATAGCTACTGTATAACCCAGAGGAATAAGATTTAAAATGATAGCTACTGTATAACCCAGAGGAATAAGATTTAAAATGATAGCTACTGTATAACCCAGAGGAATAAGATTTAAAATGATAGCTACTGTATAACCCAGAGGAATAAGATTTAAAATGATAGCTACTGTACTACACAGAGGAAGAAGAGTAAAATGATAGCTACTGTACTACACAGAGGAAGAATAGTAAAAATGATAGCTACTGTACTACACAGGGGAAGAAGAGTAAAATGATAGCTACTGTATAACCCAGAGGAATAAGATTTAAAATGATAGCTACTGTATAACCCAGAGGAATAAGATTTAAAATGATAGCTACTGTACTACACAGGGGAAGAAGAGTAAAATGATAGCTACTGTATTACCCAGAGGATTTAAAAGAAGCTCAGAGGAATAAGATTTAAAATGATCTCTCTCTCAAACAAATACTGTACACACAGTACATGCTCAATTAAAATGGGCTGGGTAAAAATATATATTTAATTAAGTAGATTAATTACCCAAAACGTATGTGTTTCCGCATGATATTCCAAATGCCTGTATCGCAAGAATCTTGTTTATGCCGCTTGTTCTCATGTTGTCTTTTTGGTCTTGTCTCCTTCACTCCTTCTGTGCTGTGTGCACCTTCCCATTTACACCAAAGAGTTTTGTATATAATGACAAGATGTCTCCGCCTTAACAATGGGAGTCGTTGTCCCAAAGGCGGGAAGGCAGGCAAAAGCTTAGGTCCAAAATAAGCTCATAGAAACACAATGGGATTATTTTGCATAGATTTTGGCGAGAGTGAAACCTCTCGCTTCACCTCTTCCTCTCTGTTTACACACACACCAAGCCCCTCCCCCTGCCACTCACAACAACAAAGAAAAGAGATCACTTCTTCTCTGCATAGAGGTTTCACCTTGCTATTTGAGGTTTGGTGCAACAGAATGGGTCATATGGACACCACAACACATGGAGACATTATTATATTGTAATAGAGGAGAAGTTAACCTTTTCTAATGAAACCCTGTTTATGTCTCAACTCTTCAGATTGAGAGCAGAGCAGACACTAATACAACAGGAGTATCAATGGATTCTGGTAAAAGAATGCTCAGTTTGTCTCACGCTGCATTTGGGTACTACTAGCAGCATCTTAGCCAGACTGTTGTACTAGCTGTCTAGTCTGTGTTTTATAAATGTGCAATAAGCATAAAACGCAATTATATAAGGAATTGGCAACTCGTTCTCATTCTGATGAATCAGTTAGGACACTTGATTTCAACATCTGAACAAAGCTGACATGCTGCTCAAACAGTTGGGGACAAACAGAAGGGTGTGTTCATAACAATTCAACTGTTATGCTTCTGGTTAAATGTGCATCAAAAAGGGTATTCCATAGACAGACTGGGGTTCGATTCCCGTGGGGGACCAGTATGAAAATATATGCTCTCACTACTGTAAGTTGCTCTGGATAAGACTGTCTACTAAATTACTAAAATGAAGAAAAAATACATATATATATATATATATATATATATATATATATATATATATATATATACAGTTGAAGTTGGAAGTTTACATACACTTAGGTTGTAGTCATTAAAACTCGTTT
>NW_027007583.1:27500-35000 GCF_036934945.1 Oncorhynchus masou masou | reverse complement strand
CCCCCAGAGTGTTGGTAAACTAATCCCCCAGAGTGTTGGTAAACTAACCCCTCCAGAGTGTTGATAAACTAACCCCCCAGAGTGTTGGTAAACTAACCCCCCAGAGTGTTGGTAAACTAATCCCCCAGAGTGTTGGTAAACTAACCCCCCAGAGTGTTGGTAAACTACACCCCCCCAGAGTGTTGGTAAACTAACTAACCCCCCAGAGTGTTGGTAAACTACCCCCCCCCCCCAGAGTGTTGGTAAACTAACCCCCCAGAGTGTTGATAAACTAACCCCCCAGAGTGTTGGTAAACTAACCCCCAGAGTGTTGGTAAACTACCCCCCCCCCCCCCAGAGTGTTGGTAAACTAACCCCCAGAGTGTTGATAAACTAACCCCCAGAGTGTTGGTAAACTAAGTGTTGATAAACCCCCCAGAGTGTTGGTAAACTAATCCCCCCAGAGTGTTGGTAAACTAACCCCTCCAGAGTGTTGATAAACTAACCCCCAGAGTGTTGGTAAACTAATCCCCCCAGAGTGTTGATAAACTAACCCCCAGAGTGTTGGTAAACTAACCCCCCAGAGTGTTGGTAAACTAACCCCCCAGAGTGTTGGTAAACTAACCCCCCAGAGTGTTGATAAACTAACCCCCAGAGTGTTGGTAAACTAACATCTCCAGAGTGTTGGTAAACTAACCCCCCCCCCAGAGTGTTGGTAAACTAACAAACTAACCCCCAGAGTGTTGGTAAACTAACCCCCAGAGTGTTGGTAAACTAACAAACTAACATCCAGAGTGTTGATAAACTAACCCCCCAGAGTGTTGATAAACTAACCCCCCAGTGTTGATAAACTAACCCCCCAGTGTTGGTAAACTAACAAACTAACCCCCCCAGAGTGTTGATAAACTAACCCCCCAGAGTGTTGGTAAACTAACCCCCCAATGTGTTGATAAACTAACCCCCAGAGTGTCGGGTCCCTAACACCATGGGTGTTGCAAATTCCCACTCAAATGAACACTTCACAGAGTCCATGATAACATGTCTTTATACACAGAGTGAGTACCAGTACAGAGTCCATGATAACATGGCCTTATACACAGAGTACCAGTACAGAGTCATGTGCAGAGTAGATATGAGGTAGATATGTACATATAGGTAGGGATGAAGTGACTAGACAACAGGATAGATAATAAACAGTAGCAGCAGCGTATGTGATGAGTACGTACAGGTAATTGAGGTAGATATGTACATATAGGTAGGGATGAAGTGACTAGACAACAGGACAGATAATAAACAGTAGCAGCAGCGTATGTGATGAGTACGAGGTAATTGAGGTAGATATGTACATATAGGTAGGGATAAAGAGACTAGACAACAGGATAGATAATAAACAGTAGCAGCAGCGTATGGGATGAGTCTAAAGAGTTGGTGCAGAAATGGTCAATGCAGACAGTTAAATAGTTCACCATATAACTCCCCTGTTATATACATATACCTATTTAACAGTCCAATGGCTTGGGGGTAGAAGCTGTTCAGTGTCCTGTTGGTTCTAGACTTGGTACATTGGCACCACTTGCCGTGTGGTAGCAGAGAGAACAATCTATGACTTGGGTGACTGGAGTTTTTAGGGCCTGCCTCTGACACCGCCTGGTATAGAGGTCCTGGATGGCAGGGAGCTCGGCCCCATGATGTACTGGGCCGTACTCACTACCCTCTGTAGTGCCTTACGGTCAGATGTCAAGCAGTTGCCATACCAGGCGGTGACGCAGCCAGTCAAGATGCTCTCAATGGTGCAGCTTGTAGAACCTTTTGAGGGTCTGAGGACCCATGCCAAATCCTTTCAGTCTCCTGAGGGGGAAGAGGCGTCGTCGTACCCTCTTCACGACTGTGTTGGTGTGTTTGAACCGTGATAGATCCTGAGCGATGTGGACACTGATGAACTTGAAGCTCTCGACCCGCTCTACTACAGCACCATCGATGTGAATGGGGGCGTGGCTCAGCCTTCCGTTTCCTGTAGTCCACAATCAGTTCCTTTGTCTTTCTGACGTTGAGGAGAGGTTGTTGTCCTGGCAACACACTGCCGGGTGTCTCACCTCTCCCTATAGTCTTCCTCAACGTTGAGGGAGAGGTTGTTGTCCTTGCACCACACCGCCAGGTCTCTGACCTCCCTATAGGCTTCCTCAACGTTGAGGAAGATGTTGTTGTCCTTGCACCACACCGCCAGGTCTCTAACCTCCCTATAGTCTTCCTCAACGTTGAGGAAGAGGTTGTTGTCCTGGCACTACGGTGTAAAGCCTTATTTGCATATTTATTTCCCAAGGGGCCTTTCAGGTGTATTTTAGAGGTACCACCCATGACTGTGTTTGCGAGTGACAGAGACATGAGTGTTGCATTCAATGGCTTTAAGTCCTGTAGCCTTCACCAAGTGAGTGGCTAAGTTAAATATTTTATAATAACAATTCAATAATTTCTGACAATACGTTACTTTGTTTGACATCACCATACAGCCTCGTTTTGTCCTAACACACAGTGGTCTGAAACTCCTACTTTGCAGGGCACAACGGAAAGTCTCATTACGCTGGTTTGCAAAGTGTAATATAATTCCTATTGTAATCCAGGCCAGAGGATTGCCAACACTGGGAACTGTTAATCACCCGCCATCCAGGACCTCTATACCAGGCGGTGTCAGAGGCGGTGTCAGAGGCGGTGTCAGAGGCAGGCCCTAAAAACTCCAGTCACCCAAGTCATAGATTGTTCTCTCTGCTACCACACGGCAAGCGGTACCAATGTCCCAAGTCTGGAACCAACAGGACAGTGAACAACTTCTACACTGACTGGCAATGTGGGGAAGATGAATACGCGAGCCTCCCTTAATTAACCACCGAACCTGGAGTAACCATGGCAATGACACCCACTTCCAGATTGGATTAGGTTAGACAAATGTGTTCTTTATTTCTGTGCGGTATAAGATCCATTAATCAATCAATGTGCAGAAACATAGATATTAAAACAAACTAGTATCAACAACAAAAAACAAGTTGCAACAAGGCATCCTGGGAAATATGCTAACGAGGCCCCTCCTATATCTTTTTTTCATTGTGAGAGAGTTAACAGAAATGAACTCAACGCGGTCGTTTAACAACGGCACCACGTGGTGTTGATTCCACTGGGATTTAAATAACATTTAGTTTATTCACTGCAGGTGGTGTTGATTCCACTGGGATTTAAATAACATTTAGTTTATTCACTGCAGGGGGTGTTGATTCCACTGGGATTTAAATAACATTTAGTTTATTCACTGCAGGGAGTGTTGATTCCACTGGGATTTAAATAACATTTAGTTTATTCACTGCAGGGGGTGTAGATTTCAATCCCACTGGTGTTCACCCCATTAGAATCAACACTCAGATATAACAACCGCCTACATTTGCTTTGCGCACACACACACACCAAAATGCACACACACACACACACACACACACACACACACACACACACACACACACACACACACACACACACACACACACACACACACACACACACACACACACACACACACACACACATGAATGCACACACACACACTAACTGACCATGACGTCTACATTTAGGGCATCCAGGAGGATCAGCCCATCACCTCAGCTTCACCCTGCTACACAGACGGAGCTTATGAAACCAGATAAAAAGAGATAGAGAGAAATACATAGATAGAGAGAGAGTCTACTACTCTTAGAGGGACAGTCTACTACTCTTAAATAGAAATATAGTGAGAGAGACAGTCTACTACTATTAGATGGAGAGAGTCTACTTCTCTTAGATAGAGATATATAGGGAGAGGCATTCTACTACTCTTAGATACAGAGACAGTCTACTACTCTTAGATAGAGAGATAGAGAGACAGTCTCCTACTCTTAGATAGAGAGACAGTCTCCTACTCTTAGATAGAGAGATAGAAAGACAGTCTACTACAGATAGATGGATAGATATTGTTAAAACACTGTATATATATAATTTGACATTTGTAATGTCTTTATTGTTTTGAAACTTATGTATGTGTGATGTCTACTGTTACTTTTTATTGTTTATTTCACTTTCTATATCCACTTTATATATTATCTATCTCACTTGCTTTGGCAAAGTTAACACGTTTCCCATGCCAATAAAGCAGATAGATAGATAGATAGATAGATAGATAGATAGATAGATAGATAGATAGATAGATAGATAGATAGGTCTACTACTCTTAGATAGAGATATATAGAGATAGGCATTCTACTACTCGTAGATAGAGACAGTCTACTACTCTTAGATAAAGATACAGTCTACTACTGTTCTCTCTCCTAAAATCAATCTTCTACTTCACACCTCTTCAACCCCTCCCTTGTATTGCAGTAAGTGTCCTGCTAATGATGGTCAACATGTGATGCTTGATTGTACAAGGTATACAGTACCCAATAACCACCACAAGTGACTAGAAATGAAAGATAAAACAAATATGATAAGATTGAAGATTGAAGATACCAGTTATGATGATGAAGATGATGTCTGTTGAACAACTTAGATGAAGACGAATTTGACCCATCCACATTCTAACCTGATCACACTGTCCCCCTGTCACACTCATCCCATCTCTCTTTCCTGCCCAAGTGACAGTAAACCTTAACGACAGTAATATCACAGTGGGGATTTCTCCCTCTTGTCAAGTGGATCTCTGCGCTGCACCAAACTGTCCCCCTGTCACACTCATCCCATCTCTCTTTCCTGCCCAAGTGACAGTAAACCTTAACGGCAGTAATATCACAGTGGGGATTTCTCCCTCTTGTCAAGCGGATCTCTGCGCTGCACCAAACTGTCCCCCTGTCACACTCATCCCATCTCTCTTTCCTGCCCAAGTGACAGTAAACCTTAACGACAGTAATATCACAGTGGGGATTTCTCCCTCTTGTCAAGCGGATCTCTGCGCTGCACCAAACTGTCCCCCTGTCACACTCATCCCATCTCTCTTTCCTGCCCAAGTGACAGTAAACCTTAACGACAGTAATATCACAGTGGGGATTTCTCCCTCTTGTCAAGCGGATCTGCTCACACTGCCCTACCCTGTGCTCTGACCTCTCTTTCTGCCCAAGTGACAGTAAACCTCTCAGTCTCCAGATGAAATCTCAGTGGGGATTTCTTCTTGTGACGGATCTCGGCCGCCCAACAACCTGCCCGCTTGACCCTATCCCTCCTCTCTTCTCCAGACCATTTCCGGAGACCTTCTCCCTTGTACCGGATCTCCTCGCTCATCAACTCATCCCTGACCGCTGGCTACGTCCCTTCCGTCTTCAAGAAAGCTTAAGAGTTATCACAGTGGTGATTTCTTCTGAAAAAACCTACGCTCGATCCCTCCGATGTCAACAACTACAGACCAGTATCCCTTCTTAATATCTTTTCTCTCCAAAACTCTTGAACGTGCTGTCCCCCCGTTTCTGTTCTTCCTGAGAACACTCAGAACTTTAAAAAAAAATAGTATTTACAAGAACTCAAATCAAACTTTATTCAACGTGCATTCAATACACGTTACACCTTAAAAAAATATGTTAAAGGTAGAATATGCAGAAATCGCTGCACTATTTCCTTTAAAACAATAGTATTTACAAGAACTCAAATAATTTCAGTTTATGCGACACAACAAACAATGTAGAGAGAATCAAATTTTGCCTTCTAAACCGCTGTGAAATATATTTTCCAGAACCAAAAATATTGTATTTTTAGCTGTTTGAAGCTGGTGTACAAAACCAAAGAAAAACATGTAAAAACTAAATGTAAGAACAGGACGCATTGAAATAGCGCACACAGAACATATCTACCGCTTCTTAGACTTGCTTTCAATGAGAATGACAGATCTATAACTCACATTTCTATGTGAGTTACATATTTACAGAACTTTAAAATGTGGCAGGTAGAATTACTGCAGCTTTCTTTGGTAACCATCACCAACCTGGTAACTACCCACCTGACTGACTGTGTCCTGTAGTAACCATCACCAACCTGGTAACTACCCATCTGACTGGCTGTGTCCTGTAGTAACCATCACCAACCTGGTAACTACCCATCTGACTGGCTGTGTCCTGTAGTAACCATCACCAACCTGGTAACTACCCATCTGACTGGCTGTGTCCTGTAGTAACCATCACCAACCTGGTAACTACCCATCTGACTGGCTGTGTCCTGCAGTAACCATCACCAACCTGTTAACTACCCATCTGACTGGCTGTGTCCAGTAGTAACCATCACCAACCTGTTAACTACCCATCTGACTGGCTGTGTCCTGTAGTAACCATCACCAACCTGGTAACTACCCATCTGACTGGCTGTGTCCTGCAGTAACCATCACCAACCTGGTAACTACCCATCTGACTGGCTGTGTCCGGAAGTAGTAACCATCACCAACCTGGTAACTACCCATCTGACTGGCTGTGTCCTGTAGTAACCATCACCAACCTGGTAACTACCCATCTGACTGGCTGTGTCCTGTAGTAACCATCACCAACCTGGTAACTACCCATCTGACTGGCTGTGTCCTGTAGTAACCATCACCAACCTGGTAACTACCCATCTGACAGGCTGTGTCCAGTAGTAACCATCACCAACCTGGTAACTACCCATCTGACTGGCTGTGTCCAGTAGTAACCATCACCAACATGGTAACTACCCATCTGACTGGCTGTGTCCGGTAGTAACCATCACCAACCTGGTAACTACCCATCTGACTGGCTGTGTCCAGTAGTAACCATCACCAACCTGGTAACTACCCATCTGACTGGCTGTGTCCAGTAGTAACCATCACCAACCTGGTAACTACCCATCTGACTGGCTGTGTCCTGCAGTAACCATCACCAACCTGGTAACTACCCATCTGACTGGCTGTGTCCTGTAGTAACCATCACCAACCTGGTAACTACCCATCTGACTGGCTGTGCCAGTAGTAACCATCACCAACCTGGTAACTACCCATCTGACTGGCTGTGTCCTGTAGTAACCATCACCAACCTGGTAACTACCCATCTGACTGGCTGTGTCCAGTAGTAACCATCACCAACCTGGTAACTACCCATCTGATTGGCTGTGTCCTGTAGTAACCATCACCAACCTGGTAACTACCCATCTGACTGGCTGTGTCCTGTAGTAACCATCACCAACCTGGTAACTACCCATCTGACTGGCTGTGCCACAGCTGTGAGTAACCATCACCAACCTGTTAACTACCCATCTGACTGGCTGTGTATTGCAGTGTTGTTGACCGATGAACCTTTGTCCTTGTACATCACGTTTGCCTTGTTTTGTGAACTCTGTGACCGTCCCTGACAGAGACAGTTAGTTGCACTAGATAAAATAGTTTTTGCCCAATGGGAAGGTGTTGACCTGTTCATCACAGTTGTTCATGAGGAGTCTGGGTTGACCTGTACATCACAGTTCATGTCACTTCTGTCAGAGATACGAAGCAGAGACAGATTCAAGTACAGGCTGAGTGACCAC
>NW_027007583.1:0-25000 GCF_036934945.1 Oncorhynchus masou masou | reverse complement strand
AGTGAGAAATTACACACTTAATATACCCCAAAGACATGCTAACCCCAAAGACTGTCAAAGACATGCTAGCCCCAAAGACACTAGCCCCAATGACACTAACCCCAAAGGTTTAAAGGACAATGACATGCTAACCCCAAAACAACTACATAATTAACCCCAAACACATTAATATAACATGTCCAAAGACATCTAACCCCAAAGACATACACCAATGACACTAACAAAGGGTTATAGGACAATGCCTGTCAGTGTGGAGAGAAGAATGACTAACCCCAAAGACATGTCCCAAATGGTATCCTGCCCCTATAAAGACATGCTAGCCCCTTTTGACAAGAACCCCCCATGTGGGCCCAAAGACATTTAAAAGTAGTTCACTGGGAAAGACATGTAACCCGATTGGGAACACAGTACGGTGTCAGGCAGTGATTACAAAGATTACACAATGGGAACCGTGAATAATGATGCTAACCCCAAAGTGAGAAAGTTACAAAGACATGCTAATAAAATATCATAACCCCAAAGACATGCTAACCCCAAAGACATGCTAACCCCAAAGACATGCTAGCCCCAAAGACATGCTAACCCCAAAGACATGCTAACCCCAAAGACATGCTAACCCCAAAGACATGCTAACCCCAAAGACATGCTAGCCCCAAAGACATGCTAACCCCAAAGACATGCTAACCCCAAAGACATGCTAACCCCAAAGACATGCTAGCACCCCTAAAGACATGCTAGCCCCAAAGACATGCTAACCCCAAAGACATGCTAACCCCAAAGACATGCTAACCCCAAAGACATGCTAACCCCAAAGACATGCTAACCCCAAAGACATGCTAACCCCAAAGACATGCTAACCCCAAAGACATGCTAACCCCAAAGACATGCTAATCCCAAAGACATGCTAACCCCAAAGACATGCTAACCCCAAAGACATGCTAACCCCAAAGACATGTTAACCCCAAAGACATGTTAACCCCAAAGACATGTTAACCCCAAAGACATGCTAACCCCAAAGACATGCTAGCTAACCCCAAAGACATGCTAACCCCAAAGACATGCTAACCCCAAAGACATGCTAACCCCAAAGACATGCTAACCCCAAAGACATGCTAACCCCAAAGACATGCTAACCCCAAAGACATGCTAACCCCAAAGACATGCTAACCCAAAGACAAAGACATGCTAACCCCAAAGACATGCTAACCCCAAAGACATGCTAACCCCAAAGACATGCTAAAGACATGCTAACCCCAAAGACATGCTAACCCCAAAGACATGCTAACCCCAAAGACATGTTAACCCCAAAGACATGCTAACCCCAAAGACATGTTAACCCCAAAGACATGTTAACCCCAAAGACATGTTAACCCCAAAGACATGCTAACACCAAAGACATGCTAACACCAAAGACATGCTAACCCCAAAGACATGCTAACCCCAAAGACATGCTAACCCCAAAGACATGTTAACCCCAAAGACATGTTAACCCCAAAGAAATGCTAACCCCAAAGACATGCTAACCCCAAAGACATGCTAACCCCAAAGACATGCTAACCCCAAAGACATGCTAACCCCAAAGACATGCTAACCCCAAAGACATGATTCATTCAGAACTATCCCTAATCATGGTAGAATCCAATAATATGTTTAGAAAAGTATTCTATTCCTTTTTTATAATAAAAGTGACTCCAAAATTAAATGTCTACTCATACAATGAGTAGAAAGATATTTTGTTTTAATAAGTAATTTTTTTCTTCCAGTTCAGTTCAAGTTTTCAGTTCAAGTTTTATTGTCACATGTACAAGCACAGTAAAATTGTCACACCCTAGCCATAGAGAGGCTTTTATTCTCTATTTTGGTTAGGCCAGGGTGTGACTCGGGTGGGCATTCTATGTTCATTTTCTATGTTTTGAATTTCTGTGTTGTTTGGCCGGGTGTGGTTCTCAATCAGAGGCAGCTGTCTATCGTTGAGAACCATACTTAGGTAGCCTTTTCCCCCCTGTGTGGTGTGGGTAGTTGCTTTCTGTTTAGTGTGTGTTGCACCTGACGGAGCTGTTTCGGTTGTTCTCATGTGGTTTTGGTTATTCAGTGTTCAGTTAAATAAACAAGATGAACACGAACCACGCTGCACCTTGGTCCTCACCTTCTTCCATCAACGGCTGTTGCAGAAATGCTTAACTTGAAAGCTCTACACAACAGTAATCAATATCAAAATAGTATAACTAATAACATTAGTTATATATAGTTATACAGTTATACATAGTTATACAATAACATTAGTTATAAATATAAATATAAAGAAAACAGGAGAAATAAGACATGAGAGGAGGCTATATACAGGGTCAGTGCAAATACCACATTTACAATGTGCAGGGATACTGGATTACTGAGGTAGATATGTACATGTAGGCAGAGATACTGGAGTACTGAGGTAGATATGTACATGTAGGCAGAGATACTGGAGTACTGAGGTAGATATGTACATGTAGGCAGAGATGCTGGAGTACTGAGGTAGATATGTACATGTAGGCAGAGATACTGGAGTATTGAGGTAGATATGTACATGTAGGCAGAGATGCTGGAGTACTGAGGTAGATATGTACATGTAGGCAGGATACTGGAGTACTGAGGTAGATATGTACATGTAGGCAGAGATACTGGAGTACTGAGGTAGATATGTACATGTAGGCAGAGATACTGGAGTATTGAGGTAGATATGTACATGTAGGCAGAGATACTGGAGTACTGAGGTAGATATGTACATGTAGGCAGAGATACTGGAGTACTGAGGTAGATATGTACATGTAGGCAGAGATACTGGAGTACTGAGGTAGATATGTACATGTAGGCAGAGATACTGGAGTACTGAGGTAGATATGTACATGTAGGCAGAGATACTGGAGTACTGAGGTAGATATGTACATGTAGGCAGAGATACTGGAGTACTGAGGATAGATATAATGCATGTAAACAGGATAATAGTGACCATTGCAGGATCAGATAGATACATGTAGGCAGAGATACTGGAGTACATATATACATGTATACAAGAGTAATAGTGACCAGTAGCAGGATACTGGAGATAGGTAGATATGTACATGTAGGCAAGATACTAGTACTGAGGGAGATATGTACATGTAGACAGAGATACTGGAACTGAGTAATAGTGACCAGTAGCAGGATCACTGGAGTATGAGGTAGATATCTACATGTATACAGAGATACTGGAGTAGCAGGTAGATACTAATATAGACATGTAAACAGGAGTAATAGTGACCATGTAGGCAGGATAATAGATGTACTGAGGTCAATATTAATGAACAGAGATACTGGGCTGAGGTAGATATGTACATGTAGGCAGAGAATACTGGAGTAGGGTAGATATGGTTACATGTTGGAGAGTAACTGGAAGGTACTGCAAGTTCAAATAGCTGACATGTACAAACAAATCTGGAGTTCTGAGGTGAACAAGGCAGTTAATACTGGAGACCAGTTAACCCACTGTTCTGAGGTAGATATGTGCTGGACCAGTAGGCAGAGAACCCACTGTTGATGGACCAGTTAATATGTTCATGGACCAGTTAATACTGGAGTACTGAGGTAATATGTTCATGGAGGCAGAATACTGGAGTACATGGACCAGTAATATGTTCATGGAGGCAGAGATACTGTTCCTGAGGTAGATATGTAATGGAGGCAGAGATACTGTTGGTCTGAGGTGATGATGGACCGGATGAAGAGGCAGAGATAGAGTAGAGGCTAGAAGAAGTAGGCAGAGATAGAAGAGTACAGAGGTAGATATGTACCAGAGAAGAAGATAGCTAGAGAAGAAGAGGTAGATATGTACATGAAGGCAGAGATACTGGAGTACTAGAGAAGAAGATATGTACATGAGGCAGAGAACTGGAAGTAAGAGGCTAGAATGTACATGAGGCAGAGATACTGGAGTACTGAGAGAAGAAGTAGCATGTAGAAGCAGAGATACTTCTGAGGAAGACATGAGGCTAGAGAAGAAGAGGCTAGAGAAGAAGAGGCTAGAGAAGAAGAGGCAGAGAAGAAGAGGCTAGAGAAGACATGAGGCTAGAGAAGAAGAAGCTAGAGAAGAAGAGGCTAGAGAAGAAGAAGCTAGAGAAGAAGAGGATAAATAAGAATAATAGAGTAAAAGGAGTAATAGAGAAGAAGAAGCAGGATCAAAGATACTAATGGTAGGCAATAAGAAGAACAGCGTAGTGAGAAGTAATACATCTAAAGAATACTATAGAAGAAGGGGCGGAAGAAGAAGAAGCTAGAGAAGAAGAGGCTAGAGAAGAAGGTTGCAAGTTCAAAAGCTGAGAAGAAGAGGTACAAACAAAGAGCTTAGAGAAGAAGAGGCTAGAGAAGAAGAGGCTAGAGAAGAAGAGGCTAGAGAAGAAGAAGCTGAAGAAGAAGAAGCTAGAGAAGAAGAGGCTAGAGAAAAGAGCTAGAGAAGAAGAGGCTAGAGAAGAAGAATCTGAAGAAGCTGAAAAAGAAGAAGAAGAAGGTCCAATATCCTGATAAGGATTGTCACTAGCTATTTTTAAATTAAATTGTCCTGGGATTTTTTTGTGGAAAAGTTTGCATAGAAATGAAATGCAACAATTGCAACAATTGCCTGAAGGTAGCCTATGAAAGACAGACTGTACACTCTCCCTCCCACCTAGATGCTTCCTGTCTCAGGTAGCCTAGAGAAGAAGAAGCTGAAGAATTCCTGTCTCAGGCTATCCGTTTCCGTGAAGACAGACTGACGCCCTCCTCCCAGAAGAAGAGGCTGAGAAGGAGCCTAGAGAAGACAGAACTGAAGCCCTCCCTCCCAAGAAGTTTCCTGTCTCAGGTAGGCTAGAGAAGACAGAATCTGCCCTCCCTCCCACCTAGAAGTTTCCTGTCTCAGGTATCCTGATAAGACAGATTGTCACTAGCTATTTTTAAACCTAAATTTCCTGTTTCAGGAAAAGCTACGAAAGAAGATGCATCCGTTTCCTGTCTCAGGTAGCCTACGAAAGACAGACTGTACGCCCTGCAACCTATCTGTTTCCTGTCTCAGGTAGCCTACGAAAGACAGACTGTACGCCCTCCTTCCCACCTATCTGTTTCCTGTCTCAGGTAGCCTACGAAAGACAGACTGTACGCCCTCCCTCCCACCTATCTGTTTCCTGTCTCAGGTAGCCTACGAAAGACAGACTGTACGCCCTCCCTCCCACCTATCTGTTTCCTGTCTCAGGTAGCCTACGAAAGACAGACTGTACGCCCTCCCTCCCACCTATCCGTTTCCTGTCTCAGGTAGCCTACGAAAGACAGACTGTACGCCCTCCCTCCCACCTATCTGTTTCCTGTCTCAGGTAGCCTACGAAAGACAGACTGTACGCCCTCCCTCCCACCTATCTGTTTCCTGTCTCAGGTAGCCTTCGAAGACTGTACGCCCTCAGACTGTGCCCCCTCCCACCTATCTGTTTCCTGTCTCAGGTAGCCTACGAAAGACAGACTGTGAAAGCCACTGGATAGAATGCAATCCCTCCCAATATCCTATCTAATTCCTGTCCTATCTGTTTCCTGTCTCATAGCCTACGAAAGACTGCCTCCCTCCCAACTGTTTCCTGTCTCATGTAGCCTAACAGACTTCACGCCCTCCCTCCCACCTATCTGTTTCCTGTCTCAGGTAGCCCGAAATAATTGAATGGTGAAACTTGCAAGCTAACCAGAAAAGGGCGGCTGGAAGCCTAGTGGCTAAGAGCGTTGGGCCAGTAACCGAAAAGTTGCTGATTCAAATCCCTGAGCCGACTCAGGTGCGAAAGACTAGGTGAGAAATCTATCGATGTTCTCTTCAGCAAGCCACTTAACCCGAGTCCCACCCTGTAAACCAGGTAGCTAAATAAGAGCCACTTAACCCAGTTCACCCTGTAAGCCGCGCTAAATAAGAGCCACTTAACCCGAGTTCACCCTGTCTCAGCTAAATAAGAGCCACGCTAAATAAGAGCCACTTAACCCTCCTTAACCCTAGCCTACTAAATAAGAGCTGTACGCCCTTCCCACCTATCCGTTTCCTGTAAATAACCCGAGTTCACTCCTGTAAACCGTACACCCTCCCTCCCACCTATCCGCTAAATAGGTAGCCACAAAGACAGACTGTCCGCTCCCTCCCACCTATCTGTTTCGAGTTCATCCTGTAAAGCCCATGGCTAAATAAGAGCCACTTAACCCGAGTCCATCCTGTAAACCACGCTAAATAAGAGCCACTTAACCCGAGTTCACCCTGTAAACCGCGCTAAATAAGAGCCACTTAACCCGAGTTCACCCTGTAAACCGTGCTAAATAAGAGCCACTTAACCCGAGTTCACCCTGTAAACCGTGCTAAATAAGAGCCACTTAACCCGAGTTCACCCTGTAAACCTTCTAAATAAGAGCCACTTAACCCGAGTTCACCCTGTAAACCACGCTAAATAAGAGCCACTTAACCCGAGTTCATCCTGTAAACCGCGCTAAATAAGAGCCACTTAACCCGAGTTCACCCTGTAAACCGCGCTAAATAAGAGCCACTTAACCCGAGTTCATCCTGTAAACCGTGCTAAATAAGAGCCACTTAACCCGAGTTCACCCTGTAAACCGTGCTAAATAAGAGCCACTTAACCCGACTTCATCCTGTAAACCGTGCTAAATAAGAGCCAGTTAACCCGAGTCCGCGCTAAATAAGAGCCATTTAACCCGAGTTCACCCTGTAAACCGTGCTAAATAAGAGCCACTTAACCCGACTTCATCCTGTAAACCGTGCTAAATAAGAGCCAGTTAACCCGAGTCCGCGCTAAATAAGAGCCATTTAACCCGAGTTCACCCTGTAAACCACGCTAAATAAGAGCCACTTAACCCGAGTTCACCCTGTAAACCGCGCTAAATAAGAGCCACTTAACCCGAGTTCACCCTGTAAACCGCGCTAAATAAGAGCCACTTAACCCGAGTTCACCCTGTAAACCGCGCTAAATAAGAGCCACTTAACCCGAGTTCATCCTGTAAACCGCGCTAAATAAGAGCCACTTAACCCGAGTTCACCCTGTAAACCGCGCTAAATAAGAGCATCTACTGAAATGTATTAGCAAGGTGAAGCGAGTCAGGCATTCTTGAAAGTCAGGACAATTTTTCAAGCAGTGGGCATTTAGAATACCGAAGAAGTCCATGAAGAGAAATGGATGTCGCAACGACAGATTGCCTCTTTTAGTCTATCAACAGTGTGCTAATGTGAGCATGTGTCCATTAGGCCTTTGGATTTATTATTTTATCAGCATGAATTAGATTTAGCAATAAAAGCCCTACTTTTATTCCGTAGGCTGGGATCCGCACTATGCAGCTGTTGCAAGAGCGCATTTTTCACTGGCTGTCCACTGGTTTTAAAAAACAATGATTGACAGGCAGTTTAAACTTCTTGAATTCAAACGTTATTGGGTTCAAATATATATTTAGATTTGTGAACAGCAATCCACAACAACCACAATCAGTACGGCGCAAATAGCTAAATGAGAGAGTAGCAGTGTAATTCACACCAATGCGCTATGTAGATATCAATAATTAGTGATATCAGTATCACCGTTGACTACACCACTGCTGTCATCCTTACCTCCAAGCGTTTCTTCAAATTGAATAATCTTTGGATGCCGACAGCAGTCGCACCTGTAGAAGACATAGTTTGGACTGTAGCCTACAAAAGCCCATTCCTGCTCCTTTCTCGCAAATCCATCAAACACATTTGGTGCGTCGTCATAGTGGTCTCTGTTTTGTGGTCAGATTCGCTCATTTATTTACCTTTATTTAACTAGGCAAATCAGTTAATTAAGAACCAATTCTTATTTTCAATGACGGCCTTGGAACAGTGGGTTAACTGCCTGTTCAGGGGCAGAACGACAGATTTGTCATGTGGAACAAACTTCAATTTTTTTCAATGCTGATTTGAGGGTTATTGAGAAAACAGAGAAGTGTCAAAGATTATTTTCGCACACATTCGTTGTGAATTTAAAAGTAATTCTTGAAATAATCTAGTTTTTCAAAATAATCTGTAATCTGATCTAATATTTTTGTACTTTTACAGTTACACGTTTTTTGTAATCCCTTACATGTAACGATTACATGTATAATCCGTTACTCCCCAACCCTGGATAGGCATATATAGAGTCATGGAAATAATATATACTATGTAGCCTCAACATTGCGGTTTGAATTGAGAGAGATTTCTAGAAGGTTCTGAAGTTCTGATCCATTTGGGTTTGACGTGCACTCTCGCGCTTTCACTCGCGTCCAGCGCATGCCAGGGACTAGAGTCTTGCAACAGCGTGACTAATTGCGCCGATAAGCGCCAACAAATATTTCATATTATCTGGAGCAGATACTGTGAAAACAGAAAAGTAAACACCATTCTGTATGTGACAATTAGAAAACAGACATTGTCCACCGTAGCACGAACAAGTGCTGCGAAACTGGAAAATATGGTTACGCATTAGGTAAATTCACCACCCAGCCCTACTCATAAAGAATATATATTTATATATATTTTTTTAAATATATATATCCTTACCTCCATATATGTGTGTGTGTATGTATGTATGTATGTATGTATGTATATGTATATATATATATATATATATATATATATATATATATATATATATATATATCAAAATACTATTTTATACCATTGTGTGAATGCTGTATTTACATATTGTACATCAAAGGCAAATTTGCGGTATATTTTTAAATATCACTTCATCCCTACACAACGTAACCATTACCAAACAGCTGGTAATATCGTTTGTTGTTTCTAATTCTGAAATAAATACTGCAAATATTTTTTTATACAACTTTATACAACAAATATTTTACGTTTTAAATATATAATTAGCCCTTTTTAATCATAAAAACATGCGTTCCATTCCTCCTATTTAGTGAAAAATGCTTGCCTACATATAGTTAGAAAGGACCCTTATAAATTATATGTCAGAGGAAAGCCTACACAAGAATCCTCCTCAGTTGAACCAAAATGTAACTTTAAAAACTATTATAGACAGATTTGTTTCAAGAAGTAATCCTATACATTCAAACCCAACAACGCTAATTATTAAAGCAGTAATATTTAGCCAGAGTAAAGGTTACCACCTCAGGCTGAGAATTTAGTTTCACTCTATTTCTCATGCGGACACCCCCAGGCGACATCATAATCCCATGCCTCCAGAACAGCGCGGTAGGCAAGGGGGCAGTGCCCACTGCCAGCGGAGGGATGCAGAAGTCAGCAGCAAAAATGCCAATCATATCAAAGCGCTAAGAACCAGTGCACTAATTCTCTCTCTCTCTTCCTATCTCTATCTCCCTATCAATTAAATTAAATTCAAGGGCTTTATTGGCATGGGAAACATGTGTTAACATTGCCAAAGCAAGTGAGGTAGAGAATATATAAAGTGAAATAAACAATAAAAATTAACAGTAAACAGTGCATCATACACTATCTCTTTCTCTCTATATCCCTATCCTCTTTCTCCTTCTCTCTATCTCCCTATCTATTTCTCCTTCTCTCTATCTCCCTCTCTCTGTCTCTCCCCCCCCCCGTGTGTGTCTTGCTGTCTCTCTCTGTGTCTTGCTGTCTCTCCCTCTCTCTCTCGGCATTGAACAAATATAACACAATAAACCAGGCATTGCGTAAAACAGATGTGTCGTCAGTGAAACGCTGTGACCTTTAGATCTGAAAATAAATAACTTTTAGTGAAGCTAAATGTTATTACAACATAATCTATACGTTTTTGCAATACCCGTAGCTACTCAAAATAAAACCCACAAAGCCCATAACCACCACCGATAAAACGTACTGTAAACTGCAGCATTACAGATTAGGATAGGAGGGTAGTTTAGTGGGTTAGCCTACCTTTGGCAGCATCGACCTCCTTTCGCTGTTCCCTATCTCAGTTTCACCACTGGTCATCTTCTGAGGAACCGCTGGAAAACGGACTATATCCTGCCGAACGAGCTGCGCTCATAATCCAACTTTCAAAGAGATAGAGAGAGAATGCAGAACAACGGTAAAGTCTTCTAGAACCGACAGTAAGGACTACAGAGTTTGACGCTGATGTTTGATGTACTTCTAGTCTCAGAACTCGATTCGGAGGAGCGCAGGAGACATCGACCGGCGCGCGTTTGGGTGCAATGAGAGGAGAGCCACACAGTCAGTGCGCGCGGTGTCAGTTTTGCACCGGTGTGACGTCAAACAGAAGGGGCCCCGACTCTGTAGCTGCTGGCGGGAGTATCATCGCTCTCTTATCTTATTAGCCATCAAAGATGATAAAGAGAAAAACGATGCGCACAGGTATGTCCATCATATTCCGTTTTAATGATTGTACGATTTTACTTGGAGTCGCCAAACAAAACACGTTGCAAAATATGTTATGCTACTACAGGTGTAGGATCTTAATTTGAGCCAGTTTGCTACAGCAGGAAAATAATCCTGCAGCAACAGGAAATGTAAATTATTATATGGATCATAATTAATGGACATTTAGGGATTGACAGGCCTAACATTTCTGGGATCTTTTATTTTAGCTCTTGAAAAATGGGACCAACACTTTACACGTTGCCTTTATATTTTTGTTCAGTGTAAGTGGACTTTGCTTTGTGTCTGGAGCTAAATGTTTAATTTAATTATAGGTCAACCTTTTTATTTTATTCCAGGCTTTATCAGCCACATAAAAATATCTGGGGGTCTGTCTCCTCATCACTCAGCCACAAAACCAGGGTATATCTGGTGGTCTGTCTCCTCATCACTCAGGACATAAAAATATTTTGGTCTTCTCCTCATCACTCAGCTACATAATACCAGGGTATATCTGGTGGTCTGTCTCCTCAGCAACATGATACTAGGGTATATCTGGTGGTCTGTCTCCTCATCACTCAGCAACATAATACCAGGGTATATCTGGTGGTCTGTCTCCTCATCACTCAGCCAAATAATACCAGGGTATATCTGGTGGTCTGTCTCCTCATCACTCAGCCAAATAATGCCAGGGTATATCTGGTTGGTCTGTCTCCTCATCACTCAGCCACATAATACCAGGGTATATCTGGTGGTCTGTCTCCTCATGGCTCAGCCACATAATGCCAGGGTATATCTGGTGGTCTGTCTCCTCATCACTCAGCCACATAATACCAGGGTATATCTGGTGGTCTGTCTCCTCAGCTACATAATACCAGGGTATATCTGGTGGTCTGTCTCCTCAGCTACATAATACCAGGGTATATCTGGTGGTCTGTCTCCTCAGCTACATAATACCAGGGTATATCTGGTGGTCTGTCTCCTCATGGCTCAGCAACATAATACCAGGGCATATCTGGTGGTCTGTCTCCTCAGCCACATAATCATCTCCTCATGGCTCAGCAACATAATACCAGGGCATATCTGGTGGTCTGTCTCCTCATCACTCAGCAACATAATACCAGGGTATATCTGGTGGTCTGTCTCCTCATCACTCAGCAACATAATACCAGGGTATATCTGGTGGTCTGTCTCCTCATCACTCAGCCACATAATGCCAGGGTATATCTGGTGGTCTGTCTCCTCAGCCACATAATACCAGGGTATATCTGGTGGTCTGTCTCCTCAGCAACATCAGGGTATATCTGGTGGTCTGTCTCCTACATACCAGGGTATACTCAGCCAACATAATGCCAGGGTATATCTGGTGGTCTGTCTCCTCATCACTCAGCTACATAATACCAGGGTATATCTGGTGGTCTGTCTCCTCATCACTCAGCCAAATAATGCCAGGGTATATCTGGTGGTCTGTCTCCTCATCACTCAGCCACATAATACCAGGGTATATCTGGTGGTCTGTCTCCTCAGCTACATAATACCAGGGTATATCTGGTGGTCTGTCTCCTCAGCTACATAATACCAGGGTATATCTGGTGGTCTGTCTCCTCAGCTACATAATACCAGGGTATATCTGGTGGTCTGTCTCCTCAGCTACATAATACCAGGGTATATCTGGTGGTCTGTCTCCTCATGGCTCAGCAACATAATACCAGGGCATATCTGGTGGTCTGTCTCCTCATCACTCAGCAACATAATACCAGGGCATATCTGGTGGTCTGTCTCCTCATCACTCAGCAACATAATACCAGGGTATATCTGGTGGTCTGTCTCCTCATCACTCAGCCACATAATGCCAGGGTATATCTGGTGGTCTGTCTCCTCAACGCTCAACCACATAATACCAGGGTATATCTGGTGGTCTGTCTCCTCATGGCTCAGCAACATAATACCAGGGCATATCTGGTGGTCTGTCTCCTCATCACTCAGCAACATAATACCAGGGTATATCTGGTGGTCTGTCTCCTCATCACTCAGCAACATAATACCAGGGTATATCTGGGGGTCTGTCTCCTCAGCTACATCATTAAAAGGGGGCGGTAATGGAGCTGCTGCTGGTTTGTGGAGTAATAGAACTGCTTTGTGGAGTAATAGAACTGCTTTGTGGAGTAATAGAACTGCTTTGTGGAGTAATAGAACTGCTTTGAGGAGTAATAGAACTGCTTTGTGGAGTAATAGAACTACTTTGTGGAGTAATAGAACTGCTTTGTGGAGTAATAGAACTACTTTGTGGAGTAATAGAACTACTTTGTGGAGTAATAGAACTGCTTTGTGGAGTAATAGAACTACTTTGTGGAGTAATAGAACTGCTTTGAGGAGTAATAGAACTGCTTTGTGGAGTAATAGAACTACTTTGTGGAGTAATAGAACTGCTTTGAGGAGTAATAGAACTGCTTTGTGGAGTAATAGAACTGCTTTGTGGAGTAATAGAATTGCTTTGTGGAGTAATAGAATTGCTTTGTGGAGTAATAGAACTGCTTTGTGGAGTAATAGAACTGCTTTGTGGAGTAATAGAACTGCTTTGTGGAGTAATAGAACTGCTTTGTGGAGTAATAGAACTGCTTTGTGGAGTAATAGAACTGCTTTGTGGAGTAATAGAACTGCTTTGTGGAGTAATAGGACTGCTTTGGTGTGACATGTTTAATATGTCCCTTGATTTATTATCAACTCTTTGTTGTGCTAAACCTGCCACAGTCTGAAATCGGTTACATATTTGGCCTTCATGGAGTTTGGATTTGCAGTCATGACGTCTGTGTACCAAATGGCTCCCTATTCCCCTTATAGTGCCCTACTTTTGACCAGACCCCTATGGGTCCTGGTCAAAATTAGTGCACAAAATAGGGAATAAGGTTCCATTTGGGTGCGGACGACATTACATAAGAGGAGGCGGAACGCAAGAGGGTAGTTAGAGGATAGAGAAAGTGGCGTGTGTGTGTGTGTGGCCGAGGCACTGCAATAATATTATTATTTGGGAGAAGACACTTCCATCCAAAGTGACTTGCGCTACATTGAGAGCATGTTCATTGTCAGTGTGTGATCCCTACAGGAATTGAACCCACAAACTCGGCTATTGTTAGCACCATGACCTAACTAACTGAGCCACATACGACCGCATAGAGTAAAACAATCCTTAACAGAATCCTACAACATCACACGTGACTTTTCCATGGTTACCAAATTCCTGAACGTTACCGTTTCCATGGTTGCTACAGCCACCGCTCTTCACTACTTCCCTAAACACCAGTTAACATCACCGCTTTGGTCTCAGCCTTGTATCGGTCCCTTGACCCTGCCTAAGCCCATGGCCCTGGGCCTGTATTCACAAAATGTCAAGGAGTGCTGATCTAGGATCAGGTCCCCCTGTCCATGTAATCTAATAGGACCAGTATTCAGAGTCAGAGCTGGTCTAGGATCAGGTCCCCTGTCCAAGTAATCTAATAGGACCAGTATTCAGTCATAGAGCTGGTCTAGGATCAGGTCCCCCTGTCCATGTAATCTAATAGGACCAGTATTCAGTCATAGAGCTGGTCTAGGATCAGGTCCCCCTGTCCATGTAATCTAATAGGACCAGTATTCAGTCATAGAGCTGGTCTAGGATCAGGTCCCCCTGTCCATGTAATCTAATAGGACCAGTATTCAGTCATAGAGCTGGTCTAGGATCAGGTCCCCCTGTCCATGTAATCTAATAGGACCAGTATTCAGAGTCATAGAGCTGGTCTAGGATCAGGTCCCCCTGTCCATGTAATCTAAAAGGACCAGTATTCAGTCATAGAGCTGGTCTAGGATCAGGTCCCCCTGTCCATGTAATCTAATAGGACCAGTATTCAGTCATAGAGCTGGTCTAGGATCAGGTCCCCCTGTCCATGTAATCTAAAAGGACCAGTATTCAGTCATAGAGCTGGTCTAGGATCAGGTCCCCCTGTCCATGTAATCTAATAGGACCAGTATTCAGTCATAGACCTGGTCTAGGATCAGGTCCCCCTGTCCATATAATCTAATAGGACCAGTATTCAGTCATAGAGCTGGTCTAGGATCAGGTCCCCCTGTCCATGTAATCTAAAAGGACCAGTATTCAGTCATAGAGCTGGTCTAGGATCAGGTCCCCCTGTCCATGTAATCTAATAGGACCAGTATTCAGTCATAGAGCTGGTCTAGGATCAGGTCCCCCTGTCCATGTAATCTAATAGGACCAGTATTCAGTCATAGAGCTGGTCTAGGATCAGGTCCCCCTGTCCATGTAATCTAATAGGACCAGTATTCAGTCATAGAGCTGGTCTAGGATCAGGTCTCACCTGTCCATGTAATCTAATAGGACCAGTATTCAGTCATAGAGCTGGTCTAGGATCAGGTCCCCCTGTCCATGTAATCTAATAGGACCAGTATTCAGACATAGAGCTGGTCTAGGATCAGGTCCCCCTGTCCATGTAATCCAAAAGGACCAGTATTCAGACATAGAGCTGGTCTAGGATCAGGTCCCCCTGTCCATGTAATCTAATAGGACCAGTATTCAGTCATAGAGCTGGTCTAGGATCAGGTCCCACCTGTCCATGTAATCTAATAGGACCAGTATTCAGTCATAGAGCTGGTCTAGAATCAGGTCCACCCCTGTCCATGTAATCTAAAAGGACCAGTATTCAGTCATAGAGCTGGTCTAGGATCAGGTCCCACCTGTCCATGTAATCGTATTCATTATGATCTGAAAGGCTAAAATAATATTAGAATCAGCACTTGGAAGGCTTTATGACTACTCAACCCTGACCCCGACTCAACCCCTCTGGCCTGGATGAGACCAGCCTGTCGCTCCCCGCAGTGTCATTAGTCTGATGATGTTCACATACGTTGCTTCATTTCATCTCACTCCCTTGTGGGGATGTGTTCTGACGCTTCCATTACATTATTGTGTGTGACCAGTCAGTGTCACGCTGTGCAACAAACCCTAGAGGAAGGGGGGGGATTTAACCCGCCTTCATCCTCATTTTCCCCTTTGCCTTAGAGTGCCATGAAAATGAGGTTGAACTTTACCCCTTCTCACCCTCAACAGCCACCCTCATCCTTCTTCATGCATGTCCCCCCCCCTTGCCCAAACCCTAAAGGAAGGGGTTTTGACCCCAACCCCTCCTCCCCTGAATTCCTCCTCACCCCTCCATCCTTCTGTCACCTCCTTCAACCCCTCTTGTACTCCTCTGCCTTGGAGCAGCTCTGAAATGTCAAGCTGAAATAAACTCTTCTGTTCCACGCCTCACTGACCCCTCATGTTATGTGTGACTGACTTCTGACTGGGTGGAAAATTAAGTGTTTTAATTCATTACTTCAAATAATATAATCCTGAGGTCAGAGAGTGGGGGATAGCCTGGAATCCAAATTGATGTATGAAGGAAAACCCTCAAAGGTGAAGTTTCCCCTAAGGTACAGATCTAGGATTAGCTTCCTTTCCCCCACTCCTAACCTTAACTATGAGTGGGGGAAATGCTAAACTGACCCAAGATCAGCGTTACGGGACTGCTTTAACCAGACTGTGGGAGGAGCTGAGAACAGAACCCATCTGGTATTACTGACTGGTACTTTAAACAGACTGTGGGAGGAGCTGAGAACAGAACCCATCTGGTATTACTGACTGGTACTTTAAACAGACTGTGGGAGGAGCTGAGAACAGAACCCATCATCCGGTACTTTAACCAGACTGTGGGAGGAGCTGAGAACAGAATCCATCTGGTATTGATTGACTGGTACTTTAACCAGACTGTGGGAGGAGCTGAGAACAGAATCCATCTGGTATTGATTGACTGGTACTTTAACCAGACTGTGGGAGGAGCTGAGAACAGAATCCATCTGGTATTGATTGACTGGTACTTTAACCAGACTGTGGGAGGAGCTGAGAACAGAATCCATCTGGTATTTAATGACTGGTACTTTAACCAGACTGTGGGAGGAGCTGAGAACAGAATCCATCTGGTATTGATTGACTGGTACTTTAACCAGACTGTGGGAGGAGATGAGAACAGAATCCATCTGGTATTGATTGACTGGTACTTTAACCAGACTGTGGGAGGAGCTGAGAACAGAATCCATCTGGTATTTAATGACTGGTACTTTAACCAGACTGTGGGAGGAGCTGAGAACAGAACCCATCTGGTATTTATTGACTGGTACTTTAACCAGACTGTGGGAGGAGCTGAGAACAGAATCCATCTGGTATTGATTGACTGGTACTTTAACCAGACTGTGGGAGGAGCTGAGAACAGAATCCATCTGGTATTTATTGACTGGTACTTTAACCAGACTGTGGGAGGAGCTGAGAACAGAACCCATCTGGTATTGATTGACTGGTACTTTAACCAGACTGTGGGAGGAGCTGAGAACAGAATCCATCTGGTATTGATTGACTGGTACTTTAACCAGACTGTGGGAGGAGCTGAGAACAGAATCCATCTGGTATTGATTGACTGGTACTTTAACCAGACTGTGGGAGGAGCTGAGAACAGAACCCATCTGGTATTGATTGACTGGTACTTTAACCAGACTGTGGGAGGAGCTGAGAACAGAACCATCTGGGAGGACTTTAACCAGACTGTGGGAGGAGCTGAGAACAGAACCCATCTGGTATTGATTGACTGGTACTTTAACCAGACTGTGGGAGGAGCTGAGAACAGAATCCATCTGGTATTGATTGACTGGTACTTTAACCAGACTGTGGGAGGAGCTGAGAACAGAACCCATCTGGTATTGATTGACTGGTACTTTAACCAGACTGTGGGAGGAGCTGAGAACAGAACCCATCTGGTATTGATTGACTGGTACTTTAACCAGACTGTGGGAGGAGATGAGAACAGAATCCATCTGGTATTGATTGACTGGTACTTTAACCAGACTGTGGGAGGAGCTGAGAACAGAATCCATCTGGTATTGATTGACTGGTACTTTAACCAGACTGTGGGAGGAGCTGAGAACAGAATCCATCTGGTATTGATTGACTGGTACTTTAACCAGACTGTGGGAGGAGATGAGAACAGAATCCATCTGGTATTTATTGACTGGTACTTTTAACCTTTTACTGCAGTGGGCTAAATCAGCATCACACAGAGTGTTTCTGGGTGGTCTTTAACAAAGCTACTTTGAAACAAAAGTATACACTTCACACACATGGTTATGGGCTTGAACAAAATAAGACCCCTGAACCATGTCAGATACAGAGTTGAAATGTATTCCAACGTTCTCACATTGAAACACCAGATTTTCTGCAGATAAAAAAAAATAAGAAAAGTTTATTAATTATGAAACTATGAAAAATATGAATAACCTTCTACCCATGAGGCCACCAGAGGGAGATTTGGTCATTTGACTGTACGTGAGTCTGAAGTCAGGAGAAAATAATGGCTGCCATTACCAGGCTATTCCCTTAATAATGCAATACTTTTGACCAGGGCCCATAGGTCAACAGTAGTGTAGTATGTAGGGAATAGGGGTCACTTGGGACTCCTTCCATAATGACCTTCAGTGATGAGCGTGATGGCTCATCACGGGCCATGGTCAACGGTAGTGTAGTATGTAGGGAATAGGGTGCCATTGGCCATAGGGCGCTAATCAAAGTAGTGCACTATATAGGAAATAGGGTGCCATTGGCCATAGGGCTCTAGTCAAAAGTAGTGCACTATATAGGGAATAGGGTGCCATAGGGCTCTAGTCAAAAGTAGTGCACTATATAGGGAATAGGGTGCCATTGGCCACAGGGCGCTAATCAAAAGTAGTGCACTTTATAGGGAATAGGGTGCCATTGGCCACAGGGCGCTAATCAAAAGTAGTGCACTTTATAGGGAATAGGGTGCCATTGGCCACAGGGCTCTAGTCAAAAGTAGTCCACTGTATAGGGAATAGAGTGTCATTGGGGAGGTAGATAGAATTAGTCATCGCCAAGTTATTGCAGATGTGTTAAAGCTGCATCTGCTTGGTCATTGGATTATTCTGTGGGTGGGTTGTTTTCCCTCGGGCTATGGCAGTAAATCTACTCAACAAAAAAACACACACACTAAATCTACTGAAAGAAAAAAAAAACAGTTTGGGGCGAAAACAGGAAGTGCGTAGTTCGGCAAACCTTCAAAAAAAAAAAAGCTTTTTCTTGCAACATCATTATAACTCTGTTGTCACGTGAACATTGAACCTTGTGAGGTTCAACGACCCTGTTCGATAACGCTGATAAGCCATGACGAGTCGGGGACTGGACACACGTTAACCTCGGTTAAACATTTCCTCAGCTGTAACGCAATATACAACCTGGTCCCAGATCTGTTTTTACTCTGGCCAACGCCGCTGTCTGGTATTGATGCCACTGACAGACAAGAAGCATTAATGAGGACTCTGTTATTATAATTATTATATGAAACACGACTAAACGCACATAGAAGCACATTTGGGGACAGTTTTAGTGATAACAGAAAAATGTAATTATGAACCACAGAGAGGGCCGCAGGGCGCAGGCTGCCAGAAAGTCCCTCGGTAACGAGAATAGAGCACAGATTAGTGATGGTGTCTGAATACTGGACACTTCTACCAATGTGTATTCCAAATGGCATCCTATTCACTTTATAGTGCGCTAGTTTTGGTCAAAAGTAGTGCACTATGTAGGGAATAGGGTACCATTAGGTACAGAGCCTGAACACTTTGGCTCTAAACCACGAAACACACTGTACTGGTCTGGTTCAATACTAGGACAACACTGTACTGGTCTGGTTCAATATTAGGACAACACTGTACTGGTCTGGTTCAATACTAGGACAACACTGTACTGGTCTGGTTCAATATTAGGACAACACTGTACTGGTCTGGTTCAATACTAGGACAACACTGTACTGGTCTGGTTCAATACTAGGACAACACTGTACTGGTCTGGTTCAATACTAGGACAACACTGTACTGGTCTGGTTCAATATTAGGACAACACTGTACTGGTCTGGTTCAATACTAGGACAACACTGTACTGGTCTGGTTCAATATTAGGACAACACTGTACTGGTCTGGTTCAATACTAGGACAACACTGTACTGGTCTGGTTCAATATTAGGACAACACTGTACTGGTCTGGTTCAATACTAGGACAACACTGTACAGGTCTGGTTCAATATTAGGACAACACTGATGGTCTGGTTCAATATTAGGACAACACTGTACTGGTCTGGTTCAATATTAGGACAACACTAATGGTCTGGCTCAATACTAGGACAACACTAATGGTCTGGCTCAATACTAGGACAACACTGTATTGGTCTGGTTCAATACTAGGACAACACTGTACTGGCCTGGTTCAATACTCGGACAGGAGAGTCAAGACAGTTGGGCTGCATGGTTGGGGTTTTGGGTCAATTCCATTTCAATTCATTCAGTTTACTTCCAGAATTTAAATGGTATTTTTATGCAAAGTGACTTACAGTATGTACAGTGAGCACATAAACTACCTGTCAGAAGTTTTAGAACACCGACTCATTCCAGGGCTTCTTTTTTCGTACTTTTTTCTACCTGGTCACAACACAACTGATTGGCTCAAACACATTTAAGAAGAAAATAAATTCCACAAATTAACTTATAAGAAGGCGCACCTGTTAAAATTGAAATGCATTCCAGGTGAATACCTCATGAAGCTGGTTGAGAGAATGCCAAGAGTGTGCAAAGCTGTCATCAAGGCAAAAGGTGGCTACTTTGAAGAACTATAAAATATATTTTTATGTGTTTATCACTTTCTTGGTTACTACATGATTCCATATGTGTTATTTCATAGTTTTGATGTCTTCACTATTATTCTACAATGTAGAAAATTGTCAAACATTTAGAAAAACCCTTGAATGAGTATGTTTTTGACCGGTAGTGTACATTTAATCAAAGTGACTTACTGTCCAATGTGACTTACTGTGCAAAGTGACTTACTGTACAAAGTGACTTGATCCCACAACATTGGTGTTGCAGGCGGTTGCCACACTCCTTGGCGTTACCCACAACCTCTGATGTATTGACACAAATGAGAACCAGTTGGCTTTTAACATTTTTTAACATTTTATTTTACTTTACCTTTATTTAACTAGGCAAGTCATTTAAGAACAAATTCTTATTTTCAATGACGGGCTAGGAACAGTGGGTTAACTGCCTTGTTCATAGAGACAACACTGATGCCAAGACAAGTCTCTAACCAGTCTGGAGCAGACAGATAACATCTAAATCACTTGATGAAAAGTTTCCACCAGCTTGGATTGGCAAATTGGGCTCTGGTCAAAAGTAGTGCACTATTTAGAGAATAGGGTGCAATTTAGGACGTACGTTACATCTAAATCACTTGATGAAAAAAGCCCTCTGATTAAGGTGTTGACATAAATCACTGCCGACCTAAATTATCTGGATATTCACTCAGCAGTGCTCTGATTGGACCTGTGACGAATGAGTGTTGCAGACAGCCATGACTGTCACAGAGCTCTTCAGTAAGGCCATTCTCCTGACAATGTTTGTCTATGGAGATTGCATCGCTATGTGCTTGATTTTATACACCTGTCAGCAATGGATGTGGCTGAAATAGCCGAATCCACTCATTTGAAAGGGTGTCCATATACTTTTGTATATATAGTGTGTCTATAGTTTAAACTGCCGTTGGCGCAGACGCTGACCTCAGGGGGTTAAACATTGATATTCCCTGTTTTCTGTTTTTCAGGACTGTTTTTGAATATTCCAAACCTCTAAACTATTTTGAAATGGGAGTTAATGTTGCTGTATCAGGGGAGAGTGGGGTAACATGAGCCATCTCTAGTTTCTAGGAAACCATACACAAAATTAATCATGTGACCAAATATTTAGGAAGAGGCCATAATTTTATGGAGTCTGTGAAGGGCAAAACCACATGGAAAAATTGGTCAACAAGTTAGGTCCAAAAAAATGGATTTTCACGAAGTCAAATGAATGTATTGTAGGTTTCATTATACTTGTATCTAAACCAAAGTAGATGGTATTTAAAAAATACCCCAATACCGTGGTATCGAATTGGTAGTTACAGTCTTGTCTCATTGCTGCAACTCCCGTACGGACTCGGGAGAGGCGAAGGTCGAGAGCCGTGCGTCCTCCGAAACACAACCCAACCAAGCCACACTGCTTCTTGACAGAATGCCCACTTAACCCGAAAGCCAGTCGCACCAACGTGTCGGAGGAAACACCGTACACCTGGTGACCATGTCAGCGTGCACTGCGTCCGACCCGCCACAGGAGTCGCTAGTGCGTGATGGGAAAAGAACATACCTTCCGGCCAAACACTCCCCTAACCCAGACGACGCTGGGCCGATTGTGTGCCGCCCCATGGGTCTCCAGGTCGCGACCGGCTGCAACAGAGCCTGGACTCCAACCCAGGATTTCTAGAGACACAGCTAACACTGTGATGCAGTGTCTTAGACCACTGTGCCACTCGGGAGGCCAAAGGCATCAGTTGGTGTCTCGATACGCTACAATATGACGTCCTAAACCTAGCATGAAAGTGCATCGTTGTAGCTGTGTAGACTAGAATAGTCTAAATGTTTGCCTCGGGGTAAGTTGAGCAAAAGGCCACCATGACCCGTACAAATGATGATTACATTTAGTCCATTTTAAGCATTGGGTTGTTTCAAAGCGCCATGCTTGTGAACTTCAGATCCATGTTTTATGGGTACAGAGCAGACATCGTCAACGTGAATACAAACATAAAATAAGCAGGGCTCTGGCCCCCTTTCAGGTTCTTGTAAGAGTAACCAGGGAAGGGAGAAAAGGAAGTCCATTCAAGAAATGGAAAAAAATCAACTAAACTTAAAACTTTTTCAACCACTCCACAAATTTCTTGTTAACAAACTATAGTTTTGGCAAGTCGGTTAGGACATCTACTTTGTCCATGACACAAGTCATTTTTCCAATAATCGTTTAGACAGATTAGTTCACTTATAATTCACTGTATCAATTCCAGTGGGTCAGAAGTTTACATACACTAAGTTGACTGTACCTTTAAACAGCTTGGAAAATTCCAGAAAATGATGTCAGGGCTTTAGAAGCTTCTGATAGGCTAATTGACATCATTTGAGTCAATTGGAGATGTACCTGTGGATGTGTTTCAAGGCCTACCTTCAAACTCAGTGCCTCTTTGCTTGACATCAGGGGAAAATCAAAAGAAATCAGCAAGACCTCAGAAATAAATTGTAGACCTCCAAGTCTGGTTCATCCTTGGGAGCAATTTCCAAACGTCTGAAGGTACCAAGTTCATCTGTACAAACAATAGTACGCAAGTGTAAACACCATGGGACCACGCAGCCATCATAACGCTCAGGAAGGAGACACGTTCTGTCTCCTAGAGATTAACGTACTTGGTTGTGAAAAGTGCAAATTAATTCCAGAACAACAGCAAAGGACCTTGTGAAGATGCTGGAGGAAACAGGTACAACAGTATCTATATCTACAGTAAAACAAGTCCTATATCGACATAACCTGAAGGCCCCTCAGCAAGGAAGAAGCCACTGCTCCAAAGCCGCCATAAAAAGCCAGACTACGGTTTGCAAATGCACATGGGGACAAAGATTGTACTTTTTGGAGAAATGTCCTCTGGTCTGATGAAACAAAAAAAATAGAACTGTTTGGCCATAATGACCATTGTTATGTTTGGAGAGAAAAAGGGGGAGGCTTGCAAGCTGAAGAACACCATCCCAACTGTGAAGCTTTTCTGCAGGAGGGACTGGTACACTTCACAAAACAGATGGCATCATGGGGCAGGAAAAGGATGTGGATATATTGAAGCAACATTTCAAGACTTCAGTCTGGAAGTTAAAGCTTGGTCGCAAATGGGTCTCCCAAATGGACAATGACCCCAAGCATACTTCCAAAGTTGCGGCAAAATGGCTTAAGGACAACAAGGTCAAGGTATTGGAGTGGCCATCACAAAGCCCTGACCTCAATCCTATAGTAAATCTGTGGGCAGAACTGAAAAAGCGTGTACGAGTGAGGAGGCCTACAAACCTGACTCAGTTACACCAGCTCTGTCAGAAGGAATGGGCCAAAATTCACCCAATTTATTGTGGGAAGCTTGTGGAAGGCTCCCGAAACCTTTGACCCTGTCAAGCTCGTCTGAAGAAGAGGACCAAAGCGCAGCGTGATACGTGTTCATGATTATTTATTCAAACTGAACACTAAAACAAAATAACAAAGTGGAACAAAAACTAAACAGTTCTGTCTGGTGCAAACAGAAAACAACTACCCACAAACACAGGTGGGAAAAAGATGCCTAAGTATGATTCTCAGAGACAACGATAGACAGCTGCCTCTGATTGAGAACCACACCCGGCCAAACACACAGAAATAGAAAACATAAAGACACTAGAAAAATATAAAGACACTAGAATTCCCACTCTAGTCACACCCTGGCCTAACCAAAATAGAGCATAAAAGCCTCTCTATGGCCCGGACATGACAGACCCAAGTTAAACAATTTAAAGGCAGTGCTACTAAATACTAATTGAGTGTATGTAAACTTCTGACCTAATGGGAATGTGATGAAAGAAATAAAAGCTGAAATAAATCATTCTCTACTATTATTCTGATATTTCACATTCTTAAAATAAAGTGGTCATCCTAACTGACCTAAGATAGGGAATTTTTCCTAAGATGAAATGTCAGGAATTGTGGAAAAACTGAGTTTAAATGTATTTGGCTAAGGTGTATGTAAACTTCCGACTTCAACACTATATACAGTATACCACATCCCCATTCCTTGAAAGCAACTTTAACCTACCAGCACCATCACCCACGGTCACAGGACACCATCACCCACAGGACACCATCACCCACAGGACACCATCACCCACGATCACAGGACACCATCACCCACAGGACACCATCACCCACAGGACACCATCACCCACAGGACACCATCACCCACGGTCACAGGACACCATCACCCACAGGACACCATCACCCACGGTCACAGGACACCATCACCCACAGGACACCATCACCCACAGGACACCATCACCCACGGTCACAGGACACCATCACCCACAGGACACCATCACCCACAGGACACCATCACCCACAGGACACCATCACCCACGGTCACAGGACACTATCACCCACAGGACACCATCACCCACGGTCACAGGACACCATCACCCACAGGACACCATCACCCACAGGACACCATCACCCACGGTCACAGGACACCATCACCCACAGGACACCATCACCCACAGGACACCATCACCCACTGTCACAGGACACCATCACCCACTGTCAGGACACCATCACCCACTGACACCATCACAGGACACCATCACCCACAGGACACCATCACCCACAGGACACCATCACCCTGTCACAGGACACCACAGGACACCATCACCCACTGTCACAGGACACCATCACCCACGGTCACAGGACACCATCACCCACTGTCACAGGACACCATCACCCACAGGACACCATCACCCACAGGACACCATCACCCACTGTCACAGGACACCATCACAGGACACCATCACCCACTGTCACAGGACACCATCACAGGACACCATCACCCACTGTCACAGGACACCATCACCCACTGTCACAGGACACCATCAC
>NW_027007582.1:0-1651 GCF_036934945.1 Oncorhynchus masou masou | reverse complement strand
GGCTGCACAGAACATTCTAGTGGTATTCACATCGGCTGCACAGAACATTCTAGTGGTATTCACATCGGCTGCACAGAACATTCTAGTGGTATTCACATCGGCTGCACAGAACATTCTAGTGGTATTCACATCGGCTGCACAGAACATTCTAGTGGTATTCACATCGGGTGCACAGAACATTCTAGTGGTGTTCACATCGGCTGCACAGAACATTCTAGTGGTATTCACATCGGCTGCACAGAACATTCTAGTGGTATTCACATCGGCTGCACAGAACATTCTAGTGGTATTCACATCGGCTGCACAGAACATTCTAGTGGTATTCACATCGGCTGCACAGAACATTCTAGTGGTATTCACATCGGCTGCACAGAACATTCTAGTGGTATTCACATCGGCTGCACAGAACATTCTAGTGGTATTCACATCGGGTGCACAGAACATTCTAGTGGTGTTCACATCGGCTGCACAGAACATTCTAGTGGTATTCACATCGGCTGCACAGAACATTCTAGTGGTGTTCACATCGGCTGCACAGAACATTCTAGTGGTATTCACATCGGCTGCACAGAACATTCTAGTGGTATTCACATCGGCTGCACAGAACATTCTAGTGGTGTTCACATCGGCTGCACAGAACATTCTAGTGGTGTTCACATCGGCTGCACAGAACATTCTAGTGGTATTCACATCGGCTGCACAGAACATTCTAGTGGTATTCACATCGGCTGCACAGAACATTCTAGTGGTATTCACATCGGCTGCACAGAACATTCTAGTGGTATTCACATCGGCTGCACAGAACATTCTAGTGGTATTCACATCGGCTGCACAGAACATTCTAGTGGTATTCACATCGGCTGCACAGAACATTCTAGTGGTGTTCACATCGGCTGCACAGAACATTCTAGTGGTGTTCACATCGGCTGCACAGAACATTCTAGTGGTATTCACATCGGCTGCACAGAACATTCTAGTGGTATTCACATCGGCTGCACAGAACATTCTAGTGGTATTCACATCGGCTGCACAGAACATTCTAGTGGTATTCACATCGGCTGCACAGAACATTCTAGTGGTATTCACATCGGCTGCACAGAACATTCTAGTGGTATTCACATCGGCTGCACAGAACATTCTAGTGGTATTCACATCGGCTGCACAGAACATTCTAGTGGTATTCACATCGGCTGCACAGAACATTCTAGTGGTATTCACATCGGCTGCACAGAACATTCTAGTGGTATTCACATCGGGTGCACAGAACATTCTAGTGGTATTCACATCGGCTGCACAGAACATTCTAGTGGTGTTCACATCGGCTGCACAGAACATTCTAGTGGTATTCACATCGGCTGCACAGAACATTCTAGTGGTATTCACATCGGCTGCACAGAACATTCTAGTGGTATTCACATCGGCTGCACAGAACATTCTAGTGGTATTCACATCGGCTGCACAGAACATTCTAGTGGTATTCACATCGGGTGCACAGAACATTCTAGTGGTGTTCACATCGACTGCACAGAACATTCTAGTGGTGTTCACATCGGCTGCACAGAACATTCTAGTGGTATTCACATCGGCTGCACAGAACATTCTAGTGGTATTCACATCTGGTGCACAGAACATTCTAGTGGTGTTCACATCG
>NW_027007581.1:0-1656 GCF_036934945.1 Oncorhynchus masou masou | reverse complement strand
TCAAAATTAGCATAGCCAAACCTTGTATAAAATAGGTTGAATTTGCACCTTTGAAACAATGTCAGATTTTCAACATTATATACACTTTCAGAAAAAAACAATAGGCTGGGCAGCACCTCAGTCCAGGATCGAACCCCATCCAGTGTTTTAACAACACCCAGCCCTGCTTAGCTTTAATATGTCACTGACTACCACCAATATGCTATTGTGAGAATTATTATTGAGAGATCTCTGAATGACAAAATATATTCCGTGTTAATATCGAAGTCATTCCAAGGGGTAGGTTTGACAAAGCAAATGAGATGTAACAGCTATTGTTTCAATTCAACCCAGAGTTCAACTAATAGACAAGGCATACAGTATGGGCCTAGTGTCTCAAGCTTTGGTTGATTTCAAATTGAATCTTCCAAGTTAATCATTCACATTTTGGATTCACGTCTCCATCTCAACCAAAAATCTAAGTTAAATAATAGGACTAAATTGAATCAAACTTTATTTAAAGTGCATTTAAAGTTTGATTTGATTAAATGTAGACCTATTCTTTAACTTAGATTTCTGGTTGAGATGGAGACGTGAATCTAACATAAAAATGATTCATTTTTCGACAAACTGGAATTAAAGCCAGACTAAGTCAGTGGCACAGAAGGAACTATCCAAGCAGAAGATACGTCTCCTTCAAATGGTGATATTTGGTTTCGTTGTCAACCAAACACAATTCAATATTACATTAGTAATACAGTAGATAGCCTAAAGTTCAGTGTACCTTACACACGAATGGAACCGTATTAATTCAACCTTAAAATGAGCGCCACATTTTGACAAAGCGTGCATGTTCAAGGTAGTGACGTGTGTAACTCTGTTGTTGTTTTTGGTCGCACTGCTTTGCTTCATCTTTGTCAGGTCGCAGTTGTAAAAGAGAACTTGTTCTCAACTGGCCTACCTGATTAAATAAAAGGTGAAAAAAACAAGGAACAAAAAGAATAGCATTCTAAGGTCGCAGATCTGTGAAGATCTTCCCAATTGCTATAATAATCTGCGCAGAATCTCAAACAGCATTGATCACTTGCACCATGCTCTTTTAATGTAATCTCAACTACAATCCAGGTAATTTGGTTGTGCTATTAGATAAAGCACATTGATAAAACATTTCAGTAGTTGTATAATTACAAAATGTCTGACATTGTATTCCCATTTGAACTTTGTTGTGCTTTTAAATGGTTCAAATTGCTGTGAAAACACATTTAGATGACAGCTAAACCAGGAATCAGACATTTTTTCCAATGGAATTTGGTTGTGCTTTCAGATGGTTGAACGCATAGTGAAAACACATTGGGAATTTAACACACTTCTCATCGTCTTTTTGAGTGGGGGATGCAACCAGGCTCACATGAAACCCTTCATGAAGACAAGTAGCGTAGTGGTTAGAGAGTTGGACTAGTAACCGAAAGGTTGCAAGTTCAAATCCCTGAACTGACAAGGTACAGATCTGTTGTTCTGCCCCTGAACAGGCAGTTAACCCACTGTTCCTTGGCCATTTTTGAAAATAAGAATTTGTTCTTAACTGACGCCTTGTAAAAAAAAATCTGAAGCAGAGCTAAATTTGTAAATTGGGAGGTGCCAGAACAAAAAGTGAGTGCAAGAGGGGGGTTCTGTGGT
>NW_027007580.1:0-1658 GCF_036934945.1 Oncorhynchus masou masou | reverse complement strand
AAAACCGAAACAGCCTATACTAGTGTAAACTAACACAGAGACAGGAACAAGGACACTAAGGACAATCACCCACGAAACACACAAAGAATATGGCTGCCTAAATATGGTTCCCAATCAGAGACAACGATAATCACCTGACTCTGATTGAGAACCGCCTCAGGCAGCCATAGACAAACGCTAGACATCCCACAAAACCCCAAGACAAAAACACACCACAATAACCCATGTCACACCCTGGCCTGACCGAATAAATGAAGAATAAAAATAATATATTTCGACCAGGGCGTGACAATGTCAAGCAAAGAGACAGTGAGTTTGAAGGTAGGCCTTGAAATATATCCACAGGTACACCTCCAATTGACTCAAATCAGAAGCTTCTAAAGCCATGACATCATTTTCTGTAATTTTCCAAGCTGTTTAAAGGCACAGTTAACTTAGTGTACAGTATGTAAACTTCTGACCCACTGGAATTGTGATACAGTGAATTATAAGTGAAATAATCTGTAAACAATTGTTGGAAAAATTACTTTTGTCATGCACAAAGTAGATATCCTAATCGACTTGCCAAAACTATAGTTTGTTAACAAGACATTTGTGGAGTGGTTGAAAAACTATTTTTAATGACTCCAACCTAATTGTATGTAAACTTCCGACTTCAACTGTACATGTAGGTAGAGTTAAAGTGACTATGCCACCTGGCCAGTCTTGACACCACTGCCTGTTACAGCCCTTCCCAGTTCTTCCTGACCCACCTCTCTGAGCCCAGGTACACCCCCAACATTTTAAGCCATTCACAACCCCACTGCAAACCCCCTGGAAGCAGAGGAGGGGCCCTTGTCCCCCCATTGCAGAGCTTTGCTCTTGCCCCAGTTTACCTTAGCTGATGAAGCTCCCTCACACACCTTCAGACTAATCTCTAGTGCCTGCATATCCTGACCATCCATGACCAGCATAGAAATCTCATCTGCATATGCTGACACTGCTATGCCTGTCACCACACCCATGCCTTTCCAGCACACCTCCTGCAGTCTAATGCGTAGCAGGCTCAAAATGGCTCAATGGCTAGTGTATATAACTGCCCCAATAGAGGGCATCCGTGTCTAATGCTCCGTCTCACCCAGACTGGCCTACTGAGGCCCCCTCCCACCTTGACCATACATGATGCCACAGCATACAACATCTTCACAGAGGTCAAAAACCTTTCCCCAAACCCAAACACAGAAATAACATTAAACAGATACTCATAGTCCACTCTATCAAAAACCTTCTCTTGATCTAAAGAGACCAGTCCAAAGTTCACATTAGAACCTCTGCGAACTGTGTGGTAAGCATGTTACAGTCACCAACGCTCTGGAAAACATGAAAACAGCATAACCAGCTCTACTAGTGCGAGTAAAATGATCAGAGTGGGGTGTTCTCTCATTTGTGTCAAGAAGTTGCTAGCAAGCGAGAAAATGTCATCCAGTTAGCGTCGGGTGCTTGACTGCCGTTGTGAGGTCAGAACTTTCGGATCAACCCTAGTCATCAGCCAGAGCGTCCAGTGTACACACTGAATGCTCTGAGAGCGAAACGCTCTGAATTTACTAACGGACAATCTGACAGCACAGTTGCAGTCACCAATGTTCTGGATAAAATAAAAACAATCTAAGCAGCTCTGC
>NW_027007579.1:0-1662 GCF_036934945.1 Oncorhynchus masou masou | reverse complement strand
TTGTGCAGTTACCAGAATAACAATATTATCTATTTTCAGTTTATACAGTTGGAGTCAGAAGGTTACATGCAGATGGGTTGGAGTCATTAAAATGCATTTTTCAACCACTCCACAAATTTCTTGTTAACAAACTATAGTTTTGGCAAGTCGGTTAGGACATCTACTTTGTGCATGGCACAAGTATTTTTTCCAACATTTGTTTACTGACAGATTATTTAACTTATAATTCACTACATCACAATTCCAGTGGGTCAGAAGTTTACATGCACTATGTTGACTGTGCCTTTAAACAGCTTGGAAAATTCCAGAAAATGATGTCATGGCTTTAGAAGCTTCTGATTAACATAATTTGAGTCAATTGGAGGTGTACCTGTGGATGTATTTCAAAGCCTACCTTCAAACTCAGTGCCTCTTTCCTTGACAAAGAAATCAGCCAAGACCCCAGAAAAAAAATGTAGACCTCCACTAGTCTGGTACAATTTCCAATTGCCTGAAGGTACCAAGTTCATCTGTACGAACAATGGTACGCACATATAAGCACTTTGGGACCACGCAGCCGTCATACCACTCAGGAAGGAGACACGTTGTGCATTCTAGAGATTAACCTACTTTGGTGCGAAAAGTGCAAATCAATACCAGAACAACAGCAAAGGACCTTGTGAAGATGCTGGAGGAAACAGGTACAAAAGTATCTATTTCCACAGTAAAACGAGTCCTGAATCGACATAACCTGAAAGGTTGCTCAGCAAGGAAGAAGCCAATGCTCCAAAACCGCCATAAAAAAGATAGACTACGGTTTGCAACTGCACATGGGGACAAAGATTGTAGTTTTTGGAGAAATGTCCTTTGGTCTAATGAAACAAAAATAGAACTGTTTGGCCATAATTGTCACGCCTTGGTCTTAGTATTTTGTGTTTTAGTTTATTAGTTAGTCAGACCAGGGTGTGACATGGGGTTATTATGTATTGTGTTTTCGTATTGGGGTTTGTAGTGTCTGGGATTGTAGCTGATTAGGGGTGTGTGTGTGTTAAATAGGTTGGTTGTTTTCTGAGTATGTTCTCAATCAGAGTCAGGGTGGATTCTCGTTGTCGCTGATTGGGAACCGTATTTCTTAGGTAGCCTGGTTTTCGCTTTGTATTTCGTGGGTGTGATTGTTCCTGTTCCTGTGTAGTGTGCACCAGTCAGACTGTATTAGGTTTCACATTCTGTTTGTTGTTTTTTGTATTTATTAGTTATCTATGCATAGTTCGCTCTCGTTTGTCTTCCTAATAAACATGAGTAACTTACACACTGCATTTCGGTCCGACTCTCCTTCAACAAAAGAAGAACGCCGTTACAATAATGACCATTGTTGTGTTTGGAGGAAAAGGGGGATGCTTGCAAGCCGAAGAACTCTATCCCAACCGTGAAGCAAGGGGGTGGCACCATCATGTTGTGGGGGTGCTTTGCTGCAGGAGAGACTGATGCACTTCACAAAATAGATGGCATCTCGACTTGTAAGTCGCTTTGGACAAAAGCATCTGCTAAATGGGATATTATTATTATTATGAGGGTGGAAAATTATGTGAATATATTGAAGCAACATCTCAAGACATCAGTCAGGAAGGTAAAGCTTGGTCGCAAATGGGTCTTCCAAATGGACAATGACCCCAAGCATACTTC
>NW_027007578.1:0-1663 GCF_036934945.1 Oncorhynchus masou masou | reverse complement strand
GTATTTGGGCTGATGGTAATAGAGGTTTACTGTATTAGGGCTGATGGTGACCGTGGGTTACAGTATTAGGGCTGATGTTGACCGTGGGTTACAGTATTAGGGCTGATGGTGATTGTGGGTTACAGTATTAGGGCTGGTGGTGACCGTGGGTTACAGTATTTGGGCTGATGGTAATAGAGGTTTACTGTATTAGGGCTGATGGTGACCGTGGGTTACAGTATTAGGGCTGATGGTGACCGTGGGTTACAGTATTAGGGCTGATGGTGACCGTGGGTTACAGTATTAGGGCTGATGGTGACCGTGGGTTACAGTATTAGGGCTGATGGTGACCGTGGTTTACAGTATTAGGGATGATGGTGACCGTGGGTTACGGTATTAGGGCTGATGGTGACCGTGGGTTACAGTATTAGGGCTGATGGTGACCGTGGGTTACAGTATTAGGGCTGATGGTAACTAGAGGTTTACAGTATTAGGGCTGATGGTGACCGTGGGTTACAGTATTAGGGCTGATGGTAACAGAGGGTTACAGTATTAGGGCTGATGGTGACCGTGGGTTACAGTATTAGGGCTGATGGTGACCGTGGGTTACAGTATTAGGGCTGATGGTGACCGTGGGTTACAGTATTAGGGCTGATGGTGATTGTGGGTTACAGTATTAGGGCTGATGGTGACCGTGGGTTACAGTATTTGGGCTGATGGTAATAGAGGTTTACTGTATTAGGGCTGATGGTGACCGTGGGTTACAGTATTAGGGCTGATGGTGACCGTGGGTTACAGTATTAGGGCTGATGGTGACCGTGGGTTACAATATTAGGGCTGATGGTGACGTGGGTTACAGTATTAGGGCTGATGGTGACCGTGGTTTACAGTATTAGGGATGATGGTGAGCGTGGGTTGCGATGATAGGGCTGATGGTGACCGTGGGTTACAGTATTAGAGGCTGATGGTGACCGTGGGTTACAGTATTAGGGCTGATGGTAACAGGGTTCCAGTATTAGGGCTGATGGTGATTATGTATTTACAGTATTAGGGCTGATGGTGACCGAGGGTTACAGTATTAGGGCTGATGGTGATTATGTGTTACAGTATTAGGGCTGATGGTGACCGTGGGTTACAGTATTAGGGCTGATGGTGACCGTGTGTTACGGTATTAGGGCTGATGGTGACCGTGGGTTACAGTATTAGTGCTGATGGTGACCGTGGGTTACAGTATTAGGGCTGGTGGTGGCAGTAGGTTACAGTTTTAGGGCTTATGGTGACCGTGGGTTACAGTATTAGGGCTGTTGGTAACCATGGGTTACAGTATTAGGGCTGATGGTAATAGAGGTTTACAGTATTAGGGCTGATGGTGACCGTGGGTTACAGTATTAGGGCTGATGGTGACCGTGGGTTACAGTATTAGGGCTGATGGTGACCGTGGGTTACAGTATTTGGGCTGATGGTAATAGAGGTTTACTGTATTAGGGCTGATGGTGACCGTGGGTTACAGTATTAGGGCTGATGGTGACCGTGGGTTACAGTATTAGGGCTGATGGTGACCGTGGGTTACAGTATTAGGGCTGATGTTGACCGTGGGTTACAGTATTAGGGCTGATGGTGACCGTGGTTTACAGTATTAGGGATGATGGTAATAGAGGTTTGCAGTATTAGGGCTGATGGTGAC
>NW_027007577.1:0-1669 GCF_036934945.1 Oncorhynchus masou masou | reverse complement strand
TTTCCCATGCCAATAAAACCCAATGTAAACATACAGTATGTTTCCCATGCCAATAAAACCCAATGTAAACATACAGTATGTTTCCCATGCCAATAAAACCCAATGTAAACATACAGTATGTTTCCCATGCCAATAAAACCCAATGTAAACATACAGTATGTTCCCCATGCCAATAAAACCCAATGTAAACATACAGTATGTTTCCCATGCCAATAAAACCCAATGTAAACATATAGTATGTTTCCCATGCCAATAAAACCCAATGTAAACATACAGTATGTTTCCCATGCCAATAAAACCCAATGTAAACATACAGTATGTTTCCCCTGCCAATAAAACCCAATGTAAACATACAGTATGTTTCCCCTGCCAATAAAACCCAATGTAAACATACAGTATGTCCCCATGCCAATAAAACCCAATGTAAACATATAGTATGTTTCCCATGCCAATAAAACCCATTGAATTGAGAGAGAGAGACTGAGAGCATGGCAGAGAGAGGGGTGGCAGAGGGAGTGAGACTGAGAGCATGGCAGAGAGAGGAGTGGCAGAGGGAGTGAGACTGAGAGCATGGCAGAGAGAGAGAGGGGGGAGGTAAAGTCCTTCCCTATCAAAGTAGTGTAAGATAAACAGCTTCTCTGATGGCCTTGGGAACCAGATACACAACATGTGGTTTTCATTTCGCACCAGATTTTTTTTTGTCCAACACCGTTGCTGCTTGTGTCACGTATACTCCCTCCCCGGGCTCGAGGTCGTCAGGCTGCTCAGTTGATTTACGCACACCTGTCACCATTATTACGCACACCTGTCACCATTATTACACACACCTGTCACCATTATTACACACACCTGTCACCATTATTACACACACCTGTCACCATTATTACGCACACCTGTCACCATTATTACGCACACCTGTCACCATTATTACGCACACCTGTCACCATTATTACACACACCTGTCA
The DNA here is from genome assembly GCF_036934945.1 of Oncorhynchus masou masou. NCBI lineage: Eukaryota > Metazoa > Chordata > Actinopteri > Salmoniformes > Salmonidae > Oncorhynchus > Oncorhynchus masou. The sequence continues at coordinate 704 of NW_027007577.1, read as the reverse complement.
CCATTATTACACACACCTGTCACCATTGTTATGCACATCAGCGCCTCATCCGACTCACCTGGACTCCATCATCTCCCTGATTACCTTCCCTATATCAGTCATCCCTTTGGTTCCTTCCCCAGGCGTTATTGACTCTGTTCCATGGCTGTACACAACACAACGTGTGTCTCGTTCTGGTCTATGATGGTTGAGTTATTAAAGATCCACTCCCTGTACTTGCTGCCCGACTCCCAGTGTAGACGGTACCCCTTGTTTAGTTATTAAAGATCCACTCCCTGTACTTGCTGCCCGACTCCCAGCGTAGACGGTACAGCTTGTTTAGTTATTAAAGATCCACTCCCTGTACTTGCTGCCCGACTCCCAGTGTAGACGGTACCCCTTGTTTAGTTATTAAAGATCCACTCCCTGTACTTGCTTCCCGACTCCCAGCGTAGATGGTACCCCTTGTTTAGTTATTAAAGATCCACTCCCTGTACTTGCTGCCCGACTCCCAGTGTAGACGGTACCCCTTGTTTAGTTATTAAAGATCCACTCCCTGTACTTGCTTCCCGACTTCCAGCGTAGATGGTACCCCTTGTTTAGTTATTAAAGATCCACTCCCTGTACTTGCTTCCCGACTCCCAGTGTAGACGTTACCCCTTGTTTAGTTATTAAAGATCCACTCCCTGTACTTGCTTCCCGACTCCCAGTGTAGACGGTACAGC
>NW_027007576.1:0-1670 GCF_036934945.1 Oncorhynchus masou masou | reverse complement strand
CGTTACCTGTATTAACCTGTTGAAACTCTGGGGGCGCTATATCATTTTTGGATAAAAAGACGTGCCCGTTTTAAGCGCAATATTTTGTCACAAAAAGATGCTCGACTATGCATATAATTGGTAGCTTTGGAAAGAAAACACTCTGACGTTTCCAGAACTGCAAAGATATTTTCTGTGCGTGCCCTAGAACGTGAGCTACAGGCAAAACCAAGATGAAACGGCATCCAGGAAATGAGCAGGATTTTTGAGGCTCCGTTTTCCATTGTCTCCTTATATGGCTGTGAATGCGAGAGGAGTGAGTCAGCCCTTTCTGTCGTTTCCCCAAGGTGTCTGCAGCATTGTGACGTATTTGTAGGCATATCATTGGAAGATTGACCATAAGAGACCACATTTACCAGGTGTCCGCCCGGTGTCCTGTGCCGAAATTGGTGCGCAAACGTCAGCTGCAAGTATTTTTCCACAGAATTCAGTGAAGAATGCAGGCTTCCACGAACGATATATCAATGAAAAGATATGTGAAAAAACACCTTGAGGATTGATTCCAAACAACGTTTGCCATGTTTCGGTCGATATTATGGAGTTAATTCGGAAAAAGTTTGACGTTGTAGGTGACTGAATTTTCAGTTCGTTTCGGTAGCCAAATGTGATGTACAAAACGGAGCGATTTCTCCTACACAAAGACGCTTTCAGGAAAAACTGCACATTTGCTATGTAACTGAGAGTCTCCTCATTGAAAACATCCGAAGCTCTTCAAAGGTAAATGATTTTATTTATTTGGTTATCTGGTTTTTGTGAAAATGTTGCGTGCTAAATGCTACTCAAAATGCTAAGCTAGCTTAGCATACTCTTACACAAATTAGTGAATTGCTATGGTTCAAAAGCATATTTTGAAAATCTGAGATGACAGTGTTGTTAAGAAAAGGCTAAGCTTGAGAGTAGGCGCATTATTTTCATTTTATTTGCGATTTTCAGAAATCGTTAACGTTGCGTTATGCTAATGAGCCTGAGGCTTTAGTCACGATCCCGGATCCGGGATGGGGAGTTTCAAGATGGCACCTGTTTGAACTTGTTATCAGTATAAAAGACACCTGTCCACAACCTCAAACAGTCACACTCCAAACTCCACTATGGCCAAGACCAAAGAGCTGTCAAAAGACACCAGAAATAAAATTGTAGGCCTGCACCAGGCTGTGAAGACAATAGGAAATCAACTGTGGGAGACATACAAGACCACTGATAATCTCCCTCAATCTGGGGCTCCACGCAAGATCTCACCCTGTGGGGTCAAAATGATCACAAGAACGGTGAGCAAAAATCCCAGAATCACACGGGGGGACCTAGTGAATGACCTGCAGAGAGCTGGGACCAAAGTAACAAAGCCTACCATCAGTAACACACTACGCCGCCAGGGACTCAAATCCTGCAGTGCCAGACGTGTCCCCCTGCCTAATCCAGTACATGTCCAGGCCCGTCTGAAGTTTGCTAGAAAGCATTTGGATGATCCAGAAGAAGATTGGGAGAATGTCATATGGTCAGATGAAACCAAAAAATAAAACTTTTTGGTTAAACCTCAACTCGTCGTGTTTGGAGGACAAAGAATGCTAAGTTGCATCCAAAGAACACCAAACCTACTGTGAAGCATGGGGGTGGAAACATCATGCTTTGGGGCT
>NW_027007575.1:0-1674 GCF_036934945.1 Oncorhynchus masou masou | reverse complement strand
CCAAAAATATATTTATTACATTCAAAATCAAACAATAATCATCAATACATCAACTTAAATATCCACTATCAACAAAAACAATCTTCCCAAACTAACAATCTATAACCAAAACCAAAAACCACTAACATATAACCAGTAACCTACACACTATCCATATACGCCTCCTTCATACCACCAAAAGTCACCCAGTGCTCCCCTTCTCCTTCCTGGCCAGCTGTGACACCACCTCCACTCCTAAATCCCCTACATCACCCCCATCTCCCACCATCCCCCCTCCCCCGAACACGGCAACAGCACCCGGCACCAACCCCACACTCAGGTCCATCGCACCCCCCTCCGGACTCCGAACAGGGGACGTCACCCCCCCAAATAGGAGGTCCGACTCCCCCTCCATCATCCAACTTCTAGCCATACCCGGGAGGTCGAGTTCAGCGAGGGGTTTAAAAGATGACGATGAGGGGGCCCACGAGGGCCCCGCTATCTCCCCACCCCCCCGTTCTGCCCCTCCCCCCCTCTTTCCACCTCTCCTCCTCCTGCTGTCCACCCGTTCCACCTTCTTTGTCCTCTTGTGCGGGGGTGTATTTACCAAAGGATATTGATATTTCTCTTCACACGTACTGTCTTCCAAATTCTTTCCCGTTTCCCTCTCTACCAAATCCTTTCCCATTTCCCTCTCTACCAATTCCACCACCATCCCTCTTAATTCTTCCACCCTTGCCCTCACCGCTTCACTATTCCCCCAATCCCTCACACTCCTTCGCCCTTCCGCCTTTCCTTCCGGACCCGTCGCCAAGACCACTTCCGCCTCCTTCCTCTCCGTTGTTGTCTCCTCTAGTCTCTCCACTCTCACCGTCTCCTCGCTCTCCCCCATCACAGTCTCCTTCTTCTTCTTTTTCTTCTTCTTCTTTTCCTCCACTTCTACCTCCTTCCCTTCCACTATTCCGTCCTCCTCTTCTTCCATCCCGACCGCCTCTCCTTCTGTCCCCACCACCTCTCCTTCCATCCTGGCTCTCTCCTCCTCTTTTTCTCCTCCTCCCCCCGACTCCTTCTGCTCCGTGCTTCCACCCCTTTCTTCTGGCTCCTCTCTTCCTCGTCTTCCTCCATCCTCCGCTCTCGCTCCCCCCCCAGCTGCAGACGCGTATGACCCACGCCTAGCCGGGCAGTCCCGCCACAGATGTGCTACCGAGCCACACCCGTGGCATTTCTTCGGCTCGGCACATTCCCTCGCCTCGTGCTCACCCGATCCACAATATCTGCAACTCCTTGTGCTGCACGAGGCGAGTGTGTGGCCGTAGGCCATACATCGCCTGCAGAACGGAGGCTGACGGGCATAATGTAACGTCCCCCTGTCAGCCCCCAGGGAGAACAATGCTGGAGGATGGAGGTATCCTCCCAACCCCTTCGTGTCCTCTCTGAGGAGAGCCTGGAAGCATCTCCTCCCATTCCAGAAGCCCATGGTATCAATTACATGCCTTGCTGAGGAGACCCTGTCAAGGTATCTCCCCAGAAAGGCCCGCACTTCCTCATCTTTTACATGGGGATTGTAGATGTTCACGGTGACCAGCCTAAAATTGTTTTTGGCCAGGCTGGTCACCTCGTAATGGCACAGGGGTCTCTCCCTGCCCATCTCTTTCACCCTCTTCATCACCTCATCGTGCTTCTCTTCCTTGTGGA
>NW_027007574.1:0-1677 GCF_036934945.1 Oncorhynchus masou masou | reverse complement strand
TCCTGTGTCAGTGAAATGCTCCTCAGTGTCAGTGAAATGCTCCTGTGTCAGTGAAATGCTCCTCAGTGTCAGTGAAATGCTCCTGTGTCAGTGAAATGCTCCTCAGTGTCAGTGAAATGCTCCTCAGTGTCAGTGAAATGCTCCTGTGTCAGTGAAATGCTCCTCAGTGTCAGTGAAATGCTCCTCAGTGTCAGTGAAATGGTCCTCAGTGTCAGTGAAATGGTGTCCTCAGTGTCAGTGAAATGGTCCTCAGTGTCAGTGAAATGGTCCTCAGTGTCAGTGAAATGAAATGCTCCTGTGTCAGTGAAATGCTCCTCAGTGTCAGTGAAAGTGTCAGTGAAATGCTCCTCTGTGTCAGTGAAATGCTCCTCTGTGTCAGTGAAATGCTCCTCAGTGTCAGTGAAATGCTCCTGTGTCAGTGAAATGCTCCTCAGTGTCAGTGAAATGCTCCTCAGTGTCAGTGAAATGCTCCTCTGTGTCAGTGAAAATGCTCCTCAGTGTCAGTGAAATGCTCCTCAGTGTCAGTGAAATGCTCCTGTGTCAGTGAAATGCTCCTGTGTCAGTGAAATGCTCCTGTGTCAGTGAAATGCTCCTGTGTCAGTGAAATGGTCCTCAGTGTCAGTGAAATGCTCCTCTGTGTCAGTGAAAGAAATGCTCCTGTGTCAGTGAAATGCTCCTGTGTCAGTGAAATGCTCCTCTGTGTCAGTGAAATGCTCCTCAGTGTCAGTGAAATGCTCCTGTGTCAGTGAAATGCTCCTCAGTGTCAGTGAAATGCTCCTCAGTGTCAGTGAAATGCTCCTCTGTGTCAGTGAAATGCTCCTGTGTCAGTGAAATGCTCCTGTGTCAGTGAAATGCTCCTGTGTCAGTGAAATGCTCCTGTGTCAGTGAAATGGTCCTCTGTTTCAGTGAAATGCTCCTGTGTCAGTGAAATGCTCCTCAGTGTCAGTGAAATGCTCCTCAGTGTCAGTGAAATGCTCCTGTGTCCGTGAAATGCTACTGTGTCAGTGAAATGCTCCTCTGTGTCAGTGAAATGCTCCTGTGTCAGTGAAATGCTCCTCAGTGTCAGTGAAATGCTCCTCTGTGTCAGTGAAATGCTCCTGTGTCAGTGAAATGCTCCTCAGTGTCAGTGAAATGGTCCTCAGTGTCAGTGAAATGGTCCTGTGTCCGTGAAATGCTCCTCACAAGGCGTTAGAATAATTTGTTGCACTTTGTCCCACATGTAAACATTGACACATCTTCCTACTTGTATTATTCCATTTAATTCATGTATTATTCCATTCAATAGATGCTGCTGTAAAAATGGATGCATAGAAGAATGGCAACACTATCAACATTAAGTCTAGCCATCACCATACTTATTTTTGTTAATACAATAAATGGCAGTGGTCTTTGTACAACAGCAGACTATCCAGGCATTTTTCTAACAGGACATTATCTATGCTCTTACATCAAACCCTTTGTCTGTTTCCAATGCAATGTTTCGTCCCAATATTTATATATTTCTTAATTCCATTTTTGCACTTTTAGATTTGTATTTATTGTTGTGAATTGTGAGATACTACTGCACTGTTGGAGCTAGGAACACAAGCATTTCGCACCCGCAATAACATCTGCTAAATTTGTGTATGTGACCAAAAAAATTGATTTGGTTCGATGTGCTATTCTCAGTGAAATGCT
>NW_027007573.1:0-1678 GCF_036934945.1 Oncorhynchus masou masou | reverse complement strand
CGTCGTGGCACCTGTGAATTATGGCCAAAGTGTCCGCACCAGTGTTTTTTCAGGGTGCGTTTTTAACAAAAGACTTAAGTTCGATAAGTGGTTTCGAGTGCTCTTATGTGGCCATCCAATGAAAACTAGTGACAGGAAGTTTGGCCTTTTTTACTGACTCAGGTTCTTTCAAATTGTCGAGTCAAAAGAACGACTCATTTAGTTCATTTGATTCAGTATTGCCCAGAACACGCAGGACCCTCCTGAAACAATAATGATTCTACAAGCCTTGTTCACCATAGCACGGGTTTATTGGAGCTGTCATTTTGGACTAAGACTTATAAAAGTGTGCTTCTAACAATGTAGGCCTACATTTGTGATTGCTAGGCATACATATACAATATTTCTTGATACCTTTGAAATGAAGTCTATAGATGTGTCAGCAACCGGACTAGATTGTGGATGACTCTTGGCGGAATGCAATTGCTTGACTGCCGCGAGGATTAGTACAATATCGTTCGATGCAACCCCCAAACAATGATTTGTTCTCGCGTTCAAGCTTGTTGAGCAGAGAGGCAGGCTCTATGTTTTGGTTCTACAAAGTTGTGTCCATCATAACATTCAATAATAAATTAATTCCAGTCATTCTTGCACCATGCAATCAATTATCAGTGTCTTTTATCTTCTCTTTGCTGCCTGCTGCATTATACATTTTCCTGTGCACACTGATAGACAGTTGGTGGTCGTAGCACGTCTCTGGAGACGCTGAGTCGGGAAGCACTTATTAATCCTGCTGTATTCATTGCAGCCAGCAGGACAAACAAACAACTCAAATGAACGATGAGTCAGTAAAAAGAGTAGTTCAGAAATAACTAATTGTTTACAAACTCACATCACTATTGAAAACATAAGGGAACTGAACTAATCTTGCGAAATGTGTGATGTGATGTCTCCAGAGGTGGTGTCACTTAGCAGGGGCAGACCCATGCCCCGGTCTGCTAACTACTAGCTTGTTTAGCCCCGACCTACTAACTGTTAGCGTGTAAACATTGGTCTGAATTGCCGTGTCCCCAGTCAGCCCAACCACTCACTGGACCCATATGTTCACTTGGCTACGCATGCCTCTCTCTAATATCAATATACCTCATCCACTGCTGTCCTGGTTAGTGATTGCTGTCTTATTTCAATGTAGAGCCTCTAGCCCTGCTCAATATGCCTTAACCAACCATGTTGTTCCACCTCCTACATATGCGATGACATCACCTGGTTTAAACGTCTCTATAGAGACTATATCTCTCTCATCATTACTCAATGTCTAGGTTTACCTCCAATGTACTCACATCCTACCGTACCTTTGTCTGTACACTATGCCTTGAATCTATGCTATCGTGCCCAGAAACCTGCTCCTTTAACCCTCTGTTCCGAACGTGCTAGATGGCCAGTTCGTATAGCCTTTAGCTGTACCCTTATCCTACTTCTCCTCTGTTCCTCTGGTGATGTAGAGATTCATCCAGGTCCTGCAGTGCCTCGCTCCACTCCCCAGGTGCTCTTGTAAAAGTATAACTTTAGACCGTCCCCTCGCCCATACCCGGGAGCGAACCAGGGACCCTCTGCACACATCAACAACAGTCACCCACGAAGCATCATTACCCATCGCTCCACAAAGCCGCGGCCCTTGCAGAGCAAGGGGAACTACTAC